>NC_134355.1:71680159-71805159 GCF_048569485.1 Anomaloglossus baeobatrachus | reverse complement strand
CCATGGAGCCCATATATCTTCTCATTGTCTAGATGTTTTTCTCCTGTGATATACATATTATTCCATACGAATGCTATTATTCACTACCTATATTGAGGGGTTCTAGGGTTTTTCCAATAAGCAGCTATTTTTTTCCCTGCCTGGTATAGTATTCCGGAAATCTCTAACTTATGGCTTTCTTGCATCGGGATCTCAGTCTTATTTCCTAATACCCTTAGATCTCAAAATTTAGGTATGTGCCCACGATCCAGACATGCTGCGTCTTGGACACAGCATGTCCTCTCCTGTAGGGCCGTGTGTGTTCTCTGCAGGAGACCGCAGCTGCCCATGCCCATACTCAGGGTCTTGGACGCAGCATGTCCTCTCCTTCGGGGCTGTGTTTTCCGCAGGAGACCGCAGCTGCCCGTGCCCATACTCAGGGTCTTGGACGCAGCATGTCCTCTCCTGCGGGGCTGTGAGTGTTTTTCTCAGGAGATTGCACCTGCCTGTGCCCACAATCAGTGTTCGGGCAATTGTGATCTTTCTCTCTGTTCTCCCTGCTGAGAATGCTTGTGGCTCCATAGCAATAAATTGACATGCTGCAGTTCGGGAAGCCGCACCGCATGTCAGTTTACACTGCGTGAAAATAAGCACAGAGGGCATGAGATTTCTATAAATCCCATCCATTGTGCTTGTACTGAACAACGTAGCGTTTTGGACACAGCGAAAACACACTGCTTCCAAAACGCTGTGAACCCTGATCGTGGGCACACACACACAGGGAACTGGCAAACATAGACTGTATTGATGAGATCGAACACATTTCTCCAGAACCGCCTGAGACGAGCGCTAGTCCACACCCAGGGGATACGATTCGCATTTTGCATGCCGCAATTGAAATCTTGTTGAATTCACTTGTGGACTATGGGGTTCTATACACCCTATGAAATAGAAATAGATGAGACAGTCTGATTGACTCATTGAAGTTTCTTGCTCCAATTCCTACCAAGCCTCCTCCGCAATTTCTCCCACATCCTGTTGCTCCTTTACCCTCAGAGGACATACTTGTTTGCTCCTTTATGCTGTTCACTTCTTGAAAAAACTGCAGCTTCATCCCCCTCCTCCCTGCCTTAGATTTATTAGTTCACTAGACAGTGATTTAAGGTGGTTGAATGCTCTGCATCTTGCTGCAGGTGGTTGAAACTCAGCCACATGATGATGCTCAGTAGCACTATTGGGTTTGAAGATCAAATTGGACATAATTTCAGAGCGGCAATATACGGTATGTGCAATCACCCATCTGCTCATTTAGGAGGTTACCGAACATTTACTGAGCGCCTGTAGGCAGAAAAAGTGGCTCTACAGGCTGCTGGTATGTGAGGAAGAAGCTACCCTTGCCTGGTGAGATATATTGCAAAGTTTTAGGTATCTGTATATACTCTTTGTTTTTGCAGAAATTAGTACCGTATTTTTCGGACTATAAGACGCACTTTTTCCCCCCCCAAATGTTGGGGGAAAGGGGGGGTGCGTCTTATAGTCTGAATGTGCCTGTGGGGAATGAGGGTGCTGCGGTGGAGCGGATCATTGGGGGCACGAGCAGGCTGTAGCAGCCTGCCGTGACCACGTGGGCCCTCTCATTTCATATGCACGCCCATCATGTCTCAGCGCTGAAGCCAGCGCTGACAGGTGGGCGGGATGATGGGTGGGGGGTGTGCGCATAATTAACAGCCGGCCCGCATGATCTCCCCTGGCAACTACAGCCTGGAGTGATCATGTGCGGTTGTATTCACTGCCCCCCGTGCATCATCATCAGCGCGGGGTGCAGTGAATCAATGTACTCGCCCGTCACTGTTCCCCTGCAGCTTTGCGATGTCCTCCTGTCTGTGCCGGTCACAGCTGATCTGTGTAGAGAGCGATGAGCACAGCGATGATGTCATCGCTGTGTGCGCCGATAGTGTCCACACAGATCAGCTGATCGGCACAGACAGGAAGACATCGCGAAGCTGCAGGGAACGGTGGCGGCTCCACACTCCAGCGGCGCTGCTGCTGACACAGAGAGGAAGATGATCGATGCTGCAGGGAGTGAGGAAAGGTGAGTATAAACGTTTATTTTTTTCTGTGCCACAGGATACAGGCCATATACCAGGATGGGGGTATATTATGAGCAGTATGGATGGGGGTATATGAGCAAGATCATATACAAGGCAGGAGGATCGTTACCAGGATGGGGTACCTTAGTAGAGAATTTGGGGACATTACCCCCATAACAGTGTTAGCAGCAGATCCTCACCCCATAACAGTGTGTCATGACCACATTTTTTGGTTAAAATTTTATTTTCCTATTTTCCTCCTCAGGGTGCGTCTTATAGTCCGAAAAATACGGTATATAGACGCTGTATTGTTTACCATATCTTATATTATAGTACAATGAGTTTGCCTTATGGAATCGTGTGTTGCTGATTACGCTTTAGTGTAATATGCCGTGGCACGTGACATGTAACTCACTTTGTCGTTCCTCCATGTTACATAGGTGATTCTAAGAGTCTGTGTGATGAGCCGTCTGTGGTCGCCGATCAGCACAAATGGACAATTTATCATTCCAAAGTGAACCTCCCGGCAGCATTAAACGACCCCCGACTGGCAAAACGGGAGTCCGACTTCTTCACGAAGACATGGGGACAGGACTTTGTGGAAATAGACGTCTTACCCTCATCCTACCTCCCACCCATCAACAAGGAACACTTTTCATCTTATATGCAGCAAACAAGCCTAGTAAGATTAACGGGTTTTCACAAATACAGATGTCGCACGGTCAATCCTTGAGTATCTTCTCGTTCACAGTTGGCCTCGTAAGGTTGTGAAGCATCTTAGATGCCGTGAAGCATAATGACCCCAGCATCTGAGGGGGTTTATACAATCAGAGACCAACTTTATTAATTTCCAGACAGTGCCTAATGCCAAATCTATAGGCAACACAAACTGTACGGTGCATAGAAGTCCCCTGAATGGCAGCCATAAAAATACTATAGGGAAGCTGTAATGAGGCAACATCAGTCCACTACTAATATTGTTCTGCAGCAGCTGGAGTGACACATGTGGATTTCTGCATTGTAGCTATATTTTGTTAATGTTATTGATCATTATTATTATTTATTAATATAGCTCCATTTATTCCATGGCTCTTTACAAGTGAAAGAGGGTATACATACAACAATCATTAACAATACAAAACAGACTGGTATAGGAGGAGAGAGGACCCTGCCCGCGAGGGCTCACAGTCTATAGGGAATGCGTGATGGTACAATAGGTGAGGACAGAGCTGGTTGTGCAGTGGTCTACTGAACTGAGGGCTATTGTAGGTTGTAGGCTTATTGAAAGAGATGGGTCTTGAGGTTCCTCTTGAAGCTTTTCACGGTAGGGGAGAGTCTGATATGCTGAGGTAGAGCGTTCCAGAGTATGGGGGAGGCACGGGAGAAATCTTGTACGCGATTGTGGGAAAAGGAGATAGGAGAGGAGTAGAGAACGAAATCTTGTGAGGATCTGAGGTTGCGTGCAGGTAGGTACCGGGAGACCAGGTCACAGATGTAAGGAGGAGACAGGTTGTGCATGGCTTTGTATGTCATGGTTAATGTTTTGAACTGCAGTCGTTGGCCGATGGGAAACCAGTGAAAGGATTGGCAGAGTGGCGAGGCTGGGGAATAGTGAGGGGAGAGGTGGATTAAGCGGGACGAAGAGTTTAGGATAGATAGGAGGGGTGCAAGAGTGTTGGAAGGGAGGCCGGAGAGCAGGAGGTTGCAGTAGTCGAGGCGGGAGATGATGGGGGCATGCACTAATGTTTTTGCTGATTCTTGGTTAAGGAAAGCACGGATCCAGGAGATATTTTTGAGTTGTAGTCTGCATGAGTTGAAGAGGGCTTGGATGTGATGAGATATTTTGTGCATTTTGATTAGTTTTGCAATTCTGTCACTTTGCCGAATATCCGGCATGTCCTGAACTCTGCACAGAATTTCTTCCACTACATATGGGGAATCCTGAATGCTATGGACCGATATTAGACTGTAAAATACCATTGATATTCAGGGTTTAACAGATACAAAAAGTCCATGAAAAGTGTTGAAAGGGGTTTTCCAGTACTTAGGATAGGTCATCGATATCAGATCAGTAGGGATGCAACATAAGGCACCTACAGTGATCATCTGTTCCCAGTGCTGCGCCCAGCCAGATCTAATCAGTTGCAAAGCTGAATAGCATAGCTCCATCAACTGTATAGGGGCGGATCTGCAGTACCCCTCTGCAGCCACTATATAATTGACGGAGCTGTGTAGTTACATTTTAATAATAATATATTATTATTATTATTTTTATAAAGCGCCAAGATATTCTCCAGCACTTTACAATTCAGAGGGGACATGTTAGACAACATGAGCCATTAGAGTAACACAATTCAACAGATACAAAGATGAGTGAGGTTCCTGCGTACACTCCTGCAACTGAGCACATCTGGCCGGCACTGAGGACAGCAGATAGGTGGGTGCCGAGGGTCGAAGGTTTTGTATTTATCACTACTATCTGTGATAAAATGGAAATTCCATTGTTAAGGTAAAAAATTTTGCTTGTTTCTTATTTCTTTTTGTTTCCAACAGAGAGAAAAAAATCATGAAAGGTGCAAGTCGATATGTCCTCCCAAAGACGACTATAATAGGACGGCATTTTCACACGGTATGCCTCCATCACGAAACTTTGTTATCAATGGCTGTCTGTTCTGTATATCATGCCTTATTCATTGCTTCCATTTAATTGCATAGATTTGTTATTACCTGTGATATTTGTCAGCGGGAAGTAGATCCTGATAGTTCTGGCAGAGACAGGATATGAGAATACCCCTTTAATCCATTAAGCTTATGGCCATTAAAGGTAGAAGATTATTATTATTATTATTATTATTATTATTATTAATACTAATAATAATAATAATAATAATATGATTATTATTATTTATAGAGCACCATTGATTCCATGAAGCTTTACATGAGAAAGGGTTGCATACAAAATACAGATATAAAATTCAATAGACAGACTTGTTCAGAGGGAAGAGGGCCCTGTCCCTGCAGGCTTACATTCTATATGATAATGGAGAGGAGACAGTAGGTGGGGCAGTTTTGAGGCAGCAGGATGGCAGTGGTGAGGCAGCAGCTCCGGCCTTGGTGAGGAGGCAGCTCCGGCCTTGGTGAGGAGGCAGCTCCGACCTTGGTGAGGAGGCAACTCCGGCGTTGGTGAGGAGGCAGCTGCGGCGTTGGTGGGGCAGCAGCTCCGGTGATGGTGGGGCGGCAGCTCTGGCAGTGGTGAGACGGCAGCTCTGGCGGTGGTGGGGCAGCAGCTCCGGTGATGGTGGGGCAGCAGCTCCGGTGATGGTGGGGCGGCAGCTCTGGCGGGTGGCGAGGAGGCAGCTCCGGCGTTGCTGGGGCAGCAGCTCTGGCGGTGGTGAGGCGGCAGCTCTGGCGATTGTGAGGCGGCAGCTCGGGCGTTGGTGGGGCAGCAGCTCTGGCGGTTGTGAGGCGGCAGCTCCGGCATTGGTGGGGCAGCAGCTCCGGTGATGGTGGGGAAGCAGCTCCGGTAATGGTGGGGCGGCAGCTCTGGCGGTGGCGAGGAGGCAGCTCCGGCGTTGGCATTCTATAGGATAATGGAGAGTAGACAATAGGTGGGGCAGTTTTGAGGCAGCAGGATGGCAGTGGTGAGGCAGCAGCTCCGGCCTTGGTGATGAGGCAGCTCCGGCCTTGGTGAGGAGGCAGATCCGGCCTTGGTGAGGAGGCAGCTCCGGCGTTGGTGAGGAGGCAGCTCCGGCGTTGGTGGGGCAGCAGCTCCGGCGATGGTGGGGCAGCAGCTCTGGCGGTGGTGAGGCGGCAGCTCTGGCGGTTGTGAGGCGGCAGCTCCGGCATTGGTGGGGCAGCAGCTCCGGTGATGGTGGGGCAGCAGTGATGGTGGGGCAGCAGCTCTGGCGGTGGTGAGGAGGCAGCTCCGGCGTTGGTGGGGCAGCAGCTCTGGCGGTGGTGAGGAGACAGCTCCGGAGATGGTGGGGCGGCAGCTCTGGCGGTGGTGAGGCGGCAGCTCTGGCGGTGGTGAGGCGGCAGCTCTGGCGGTGGTGAGGCAGCAGCTCCGGCCTTGGTGAGGAGGCAGCTCCGGCCTTGGTGAGGAGGCAGCTCCGGCCTTGGTGAGGAGGCAGCTCCGGCCTTGGTGAGGAGGCAGCTCCGGCCTTGGTGAGGAGGCAGCTCCGGCGTTGGTGAGGAGGCAGCTCCGGCGTTGGTGGGGCAGCAGCTCCGGCGATGGTGGGGCAGCAGCTCTGGCGGTGGTGAGGCGGCAGCTCCGGCATTGGTGGGGCAGCAGCTCCGGTGATGGTGGGGCAGCAGCTCCGGTGATGGTGGGGCAGCAGCTCTGGCGGTGGTGAGGAGGCAGCTCCGGCGTTGGTGGGGAAGCAGCTCTGGCGGTGGTGAGGAGACAGCTCCGGAGATGGTGGGGCGGCAGCTCTGGCGGTGGTGAGGCGGCAGCTCTGGCGGTGGTGAGGCGGCAGCTCTGGCGGTGGTGAGGCGGCAGCTCTGGCGGTGGTGAGGCGGCAGCTCTGGCGGTGGTGAGGCGGCAGCTCTGGCGGTGGTGAGGCGACAGCTCTGGCGGTGGTGAGGCGGCAGCTCTGGCGGTGGTGAGGCGGCAGCTCTGGCGGTGGTGAGGCGGCAGCTCTGGCGGTGGTGAGGCGGCAGCTCTGGCGGTGGTGAGGCGGTGGGGTCATTAGAGACTGTAGACATATCTGAACAAATGAGTTTTCAAGTTCTGTTTGAATGTTGCAAGTGTAGTAGATAATCTAATGTGTTGAGGTAGTGAGTTCCAGAAGGCAGGGGATACTTGGGAGAAATGTTGGAAACGGGTGGATGAGGAGCGAATGAGTGAGGAGGAGGGAAGTAGATCTTGGGAGTACCGGAGATTACTTGTTGAAGTTTATCGGGAGATTAGTTTGGAGATATGTGGAGGAGACAATATGGGCAGCTTTGTAGGTCAGTGTTGGATAAGATGGAGAATTGGGAGCCAATGGAGGGATTTGCAGAGGGGAGAAGTGGGGTAGTAGTGAGGAGTATGGTGGATCAGGCAGGCAACAGAGTTAGGGATGGACTGGAGAGGTGTGAGAGTGTTAGCAGAGAGGTCACAGAGGCGGGAGATTATGAGGGCATGCACTAGTATTTTCGTAGATTGAGAATTGAGGAAAGGACAGATTCCGTAAATATTTTTGAGTTGAAGCCAGCAGGAGGTGGTGAGGAATTGGATGATTCAGGTTCTCTCAAAAACCAAATTGCTAGAATTTTAGACTTTTTTTTCGACCATATTGAGTATTATTATGGATTACCATGACATGATAATGGAGGACTTTGATGCAATTGTGTGCATTTTACTGGAAATCTGTGTCCATGTAGTTACATACGAGGGGCTGTTGGCTTTACCCAGAAAAAAATTAGATAGGATAAATGAAACTTTACATTTATTCCACATACTTTCCGCTGATGTCAACACACTTCTTACGTCGGTATTTCAAGTTCTGAAAGTCTAGCAAAAAGAAGGATTTTGGTTGTGTCTCAAACCAAGCATCTGTAGCAGCCATGGCATCAGAAATGGTGTGAAATTTGGTACCCTTGAGGTGTTTCTTTAGGTTTGGAAACAGATGATAGTCGGAGGGAGCTAGATCTGGTGAATAAGGTGGGTGGTCAACAAGATGGAAGCCCAGCTCTGCTAGTTTTGCTGCGCTCACTCGTGCAGTGTTAACGGAGGAGTTGTTTGGCCTTCAGAGCTGCCTTCAATTGGTCCAAAAGTTCAATGTAATACCTTGCGATAATAGTGGAACCCTTTTGAAGGTAGTCCACTAGCAGCACACCCTCCTTATCCAGTACACAGACGCCATCACCTTAAGGGAGCTTTACACGCTACGACATCGCTATGCGAACTCGTTGGGGTCACGGAATTGGTGACGCACATCCGGCCGCATTAGTGATGCCGTTGCGTGTGACACCGATGAGCGATTTTGCATCGTTGCAAAAACGTGCAAAATCGCTCATCGTTGACATGGGGGTCCATTCTCAAATATCGTTACTGCAGCAGTAACGAGGTTGTTCCTCGTTCCTGCGGCAGCACACATCGCTCCGTGTGACACCGCAGGAACGAGGAAGCTCTCCTTACCTGCCTCCCGGCCACAATGCGGAAGGAAGGAGGTGGGCTGGATGTTACGTCCCGCTCAGCTCCGCCCCTCTGCTGCTATTGGGGGGCCGCTCAGTGACGTCGCTGTGACACCACACGGACCGCCCCCTTAGAAAAGAGGCGGTTCGCCGGTCACAGCGACGTCGCCGGGCAGGTAAGTATGTGTGACGGGTCTGGGCGATGTTGTGCGGCACGGGCAGCGATTTGCCCGTGTCGCGCAACAGATGGGGGCGGGTACCCGCATTAGCGATATCGGGACCGATATTGCAGTGTGTAAAGCCCGCTTTAGTGTTTGATGTTTGTACCCTGAATTTCTTTGGACGAGGAGAACCACTGTGCCTCCACTCTTTTTTGACTGCTCCTTGTTTTCAGGGTCATACAAATAAATCCAGGTCTCATCCATAGTGACCAGTCGATCCAGGAAGTTCTTATCAGTCCGGAAATACTGACAAATGGACTGGGAAGTTTTCACTCGCTGCTTCTCTAATCTGTTGTCAAACATTTGGGGAGCCACTTTGCTGATCGCTTCCTCATGTCCAAATGTTCATGGATAATGACACAAGCACGTTCACGGGAAATCCCCATGATGTCTGCTATTGCTTTAGCTGAAATTTGTTGATTCTCCAGTATGAGGTTGTGCACAGCATCGACAATCTCCGGAACAACAACCACTCTCGGTCGTCCAGGACGATCCTCATTATTGGTGCTGAAGTGGCCCGTTTTATATTTGGCAACCCAGTTTTTCTTATCTGTGGAATATGAAGGGCACTGATCCCCCAATGTCTGCGATATATCACCATGAATATCCTTCATGCACTTTCCTTGCAGAAACAAGAATTTTATCACTCCTCTGCTCTCAGTTGCTGTGAATATTTCATTAGATTTTGCCATTTTGTTTTCCTGCATGCGTAGAACACTGTTGCCATAAGCAACAAACACAAAATATTGAAAACATATATTAAACACATAAGGCTTTCATGTGATGTAACATTCATTACTAGAGCTGATCGAACAGGCCAAAAACCGGGATCGGCGGATCAGTGCTCAATTAAAAAAAAAAAAGTCTGATCCGCTCCGGAATCCGGTGCCCATATAAGTCGATGGAGACCAGAATCCGGAGATTAAAAACGTTGGTGGAAGGGATAGGGGGGTAGGAGCGTGCACGGTGTACTCACCCAGGCATTGTCATGGCGGCAAGCTCCTTCTGGGTCACACTTTTACCTTCCGGAGCTGACAATTCAATATTCATTGTTTTGCCCACCCACCGGTGCGTGTAATTGGTTGCAGTTAGACGCGCCCCCACCCTGAGTGTCAGCGTGTCAGCTGACTTCAACCAATCACAGGCGGCAGGACGGCCAGTGGGCGGGTAAAGCAGTGCAAGTGTCTGCGGGTCAGTATGGTGAGCATGCATGTAGACAGAAACACATGCACGTTCCTGTCAGAAGTGTGTGCTGCTGTGCCGGTGATGCACTGTCAGGCTCCTGCGAGTCTGGCATAACATCACCCGACACTGCCTGCCGCTCTCTGAACATGAGCGTGCATGTACCTAGAAACACATGCACGCTCCTGTCAGAAGTGTGCGCGGCTGTGCCTGTGATGCGATGTCAGACTCGCGGGAAGCCCTCGCAAGTGTGATTCAGGCCTAGGAGAAACCGCATGTAGCTTTTTTTATTATTATTTCTTTAGATAAATAATAATTAAAAAAAAATGGCGTGCGGTCCCCCCTAATTTTAATCCCCAGCCAAGATAAATCCGTCTGGGGGCTGGTAGTCTCAGCCTGCAGCCGCTCGTATTGCCACATCCATTAGATGTGACAATCCCGCTGCTTTACCAGCTCTTCCCGGTGCCCTGGTGCGTTGGCAATCGGGGTAAAAAGGGGTTAATAACAGCGCACAGCTGCTACTAAACCCCAGGTTTGTGATGGCACAGGAGTCTATCAGATACTTGCATCATTAACCTGTAAATGAAAGTAAATAAACACAGACACAGAGAAAAATCCTTTCTTTGGAATAAAGTACAAAACGCACCCTCCTTTACCACTTTATTAACCCCCAACACCCTGTAGGTCCGGCATAATCCACACGAGCTCCCATGTCGCTTCAGCTCTGCTACATCTCACAGCTAGCGGCCATAGAGCACGACCGCAGGCTGTGCAGACAATGACTGAGCCGCAATGAGCGATGACTGCAGGCAGACACGGTCACTGGCTGGGGGCGCGTCTGCCTGCAACCAATCATAGATGAGAGGACGGCCGGAGGGCGGGGAAAGCTGTGTGTATACGATGAGCCTAATGTACAGTACAGGAAGTAAATGCACGACCCGTAAGCAGTGTGCCGCCATGACACCGAGTCTCGGTAAGTATGAAACTCTCGCTTATTTCTTGTTTTATTTATTTTCCCTTTAATTCTCGAATCCAGATCATGCACCCGGAATCCTGGGCCCGGGTCCGGCACCTGGGCATCTTTGAAACCACGCGGATCTAGAGTTTTACAGTACAGATTCGCTCAGCTCTATTCATTACCATAGAAACAAAAAACAAAATCACAAAACCAAAGACTTATCAGCAGCCCCTCGTATATAGTTCTTGCACATCACTTTATCTCATGTCTCACATGCTTACGTGCATATATTAAACTCATGCAACAGAAATGTATTGGTTTCACGTTGAGTAACACCTGCACGTTTGTTATGGGGTTTTTTTCAACTTTTTGGTTTTAACCTTCTTTGAAATTCTGAGAGGCTTTTAGTTCATAGATTTCGGTTTCCAGTTCAGTCAGTCAGTGGTTCAGTTCTGCGCCGTGCAGGAAGTGGATACCTGAGAGCTGCGCACCCATCTTATCACTGGAGGCCACACACTATATAAGTTTTACACTTTTTTTTTTGGATAATTTTGTGAAATCTTTTTGAGCATTTATTATCTTGCAATTGGAATGTACATAGATCAGCTGGCAACACATCGCACTTTGTATGACCACAGTGACGATTGTACCAATGTATATTTGCACCAGTTTTCTCTTAAGTTTTTGAGTTTTCTGGGTTCTCTTCTTGGCATGTCACATAAATACATAAATATGCATGTGACTAACGCTAATTGGTTAACATGCTGATTTTTGGACACTGTTTTTAAGTTCTTATCTTGATTTAGTTTCCGTCTTTCCACTAGTTAATTTCTACCCAGTACAATCATAAAAAAAATAAAATAAAGATATAGACGTCTAATTGGATTCTGCTGTTTGAATATTTTTCAAATTCCACCCAAACTGCGTTCCACTTGAAAAATCACAAAAGAATCAGTGACCTGACTGCAATAAACCCCAAGCTGGTAATCTGCTGGGATCTCAGTCTTTGTGTTCGTTGCTGATTTATATATTAAATTGCCAATTCTGATATTCCTGCTTTTCCTTATGTATTCTCAGTTAATAAATCAAGGGCAGATCTGGATCAAGTACCTAAGGTAAATCAAGTGGTGTGTGTGCATTTGGGCTTATTTTTCATGTCACAGGTTATCCATTTTTAGTTAAAAGAAAAAGGTTTTGGTACCGTGTTAGCCAGTTGAAAAATGATTGATTGCTCTCAGTGAGAGAAACAAAATTAACATTTTTAAAATTTTGTAGTTGTGATACCTTTTAATAGCTAACTAAAAATAAAATATGATGTTATAAAGCAAGCTTTCGAGACATCTCAGGTCTCTTCATCAGGATGGTATGACAAAATATCTGAAGAAAAACAAATATATACACAAAACAGGGCAGAGCGATGCATAGTAAAAAGACATTTAAATAAACAAACACTGAGCTTGGAAAGTGAATCCTTAATTAGCTTTGATTAGTGGTGTGAGTTTTATTGTCCCAATATCCATGTAGGATCAGAGGCATGGTGCCCTAGCAGTCTCTGGAGCTGACCTCTCAGATTTTGTAATGAGTCACAGGACTCAACCTCTCAGAAGGATTTATGACCCATTACAAAATCTGAGAGGTCAGCTCCAGAGGCACACCCCCTCCTGTGATTGACACCTCACTGTCAATGTACAATCTCTATAGAGAGCCTGGTGTGGGCAGGGGCAGCTCTCTCAAATCTGCTGCTTTGCTAAATCTAAAAGCTTTGTGTCAGAACGGCTGCACACAGTAATCTAAGTGATACATCGTTGGATTCAGGGCTGTGGAGTCGGTAAACCAAACCTCCGACTCCTCAATTTCTCTTGCACCGACTCTGACTCCGACTCCTACATATATTGCTTATAGTTAGGTGAAAAATGTATTGTAATACATGAACATGTGTATATGAACATCAGACATTTTAATAATTTTTATGATACAATAATCAAGATATTTGGATAGAACATAAAATATATTTATTGGAATACAACTTTAGAACACAAACTGTAATAAATTGTAAATATGTAATATATGTAATATACAGTAGATTACATATTTATCTTGTGTGTGTATGTATATATATATACAGTGCCTACAAGTAGTATTCAACTCCCTGCAGATTTAGCAGGTTTACACATTCGGAATTAACTTGGCATTGTGACAATTGGACTGTAGATCAGCGTGGAAGTGTGAATGCAATGCAGCAAAAAAGAATGTTATTTCTTTTTTTATTTTTTTTTTTTTAAATTGTGAAAAGTTCATTCAGAGGGTCATTTATTATTCAACCCCTCAAACCACCAGAATTCTGTTTGGTTCCCCTAAAGTATTAAGAAGTATTTCAGGTACAAAGAACAATGAGCTTCACATGTTTGGATTAATTCTCTCTTTTTCCAGCCTTTTCTGACTAATTAAGACCCTCCCCAAACTTGTGAACAGAACTCGTACATGGTCAACATGGGAAAGACAAAGGAGCATTCCAAGGCCATCAGAGACAAGATCGTGGAGGGTCACAAGGCTGGCAAGGGGTACAAAACCCTTTCCAAGGAGTTGGGCCTACCTGTCTCCACTGTTGGGAGCATCATCCGGAAGTGGAAGGCTTATGGAACTACTGTTAGCCTTCCACGGCCTGGACAGCCTTTGAAAGTTTCCACCTGTGCCGAGGCCAGGCTTGTCCGAAGAGTCAAGGCTAACCCAAGGACAACAAGGAAGGAGCTCCGGGAAGATCTCATGGCAGTGGGGACATTGGTTTCAGTCAATACCATAAGTAACGTACTCCACCGCAATGGTCTCTGTTCCAGACGAGCCCGTAAGGTACCTTTACTTTCAAAGCGTCATGTCAAGGCTCGTCTACAGTTTGCTCATGATCACTTGGAGGACTCAGACAGACTGGTTCAAGGTTCTCTGGTCTGATGAGACCAAGATCGAGATCTTTGGTGCCAACCACACACGTGACGTTTGAAGACTGGATGGCACTGCATATGACCCCAAGAATACCATCCCTACAGTCAAGCATGGTGGTGGTAGCATCATGCTGTGGGGCTGTTTCTCAGCCAAGGGGCCTGGCCATCTGGTCCGCATCCATGGGAAGATGGATAGCACGGCCTACCTGGAGATTTTGGCCAAGAACCTCCGCTCCTCCATCAAGGATCTTAAGATGGGTCATTATTTCATCTTCCAACAAGACAACGACCCAAAGCACACAGCCAAGAAAACCAAGGCCTGGTTCAAGAAGGAAAAAAATCAAGGTGTTGCAGTGGCCTAGTCAGTCTCCTGACCTTAACCCAATTGAAAACTTGTGGAAGGAGCTCAAGATTAAAGTCCACATGAGACACCCAAAGAACCTAGATAACTTGGAGAAGATCTGCATGGAGGAGTGGGCCAAGATAACTCCAGAGACCTGTGCCGGCCTGATCAGGTCTTATAAAAGACGATTATTAGCTGTAATTGCAAACAAGGGTTATTCCACAAAATATTAAACCTAGGGGTTGAATAATAATTGCCCCACACTTTTATATTGAAAATTTATTAAAATTTAACTGAGCAACATAACTTGTTGGTTTGTAAGATTTATGCATCTGTTAATAAATCCTGCTCTTGTTTGAAGTTTGCAGGCTCTAACTTATTTGCATCTTATCAAACCTGCTAAATCTGCAGGGGGTTGAATACTACTTGTAGGCACTGTAATATATATATATATATATATATATATATATATATATATATATATATATATATATATATATATATATATATATATATATATATATATATATATATATATATATATAAAAACATATTGTATTACATATTTACAATTTATTAGTTTTTTGTGTTCTAAAGTTGTATTCCAATAAATATATTTTATGTTCTATCTAAATATCTTGATTATTGTATCATAAAAATTATTAAATGTCTGATGTTCACATTGTACTACAATACATTTTTCACTTAAATATAAGCATTATACTAAATGTTATTATTTAGTAAAATATTCAGCACATTCTGCATTGCACTACTGTCCCCAATTTATTATATATTTTAGGAGTCTGAGTTGGTGCATTTTATACCGACTCCGACTTCACCAAAATGAGCTCCGACTCCGACTCCACAGCCCTGGTTGGATTCAGAGTCTCTTTGCCTACATCACGCTGCTCTCAGATGAGGTAGCAAAAACTTGCTGACAGATTCCCTTTAAAGGGGTATTCCCATAATCGAAAGTTATCTCCTATACACAGGATAGGGGATAACGTGCAGTGCAGATCGCTGGTGTCCTGACTTCTGGGATCTCCTGCGGTCCTGAGAATGGGCTCCAGAATTCCGGACTAGATCTCTGTACAGCCTGCCATCAACCTCCACTCCATTCACTGTCTATAGGACTGCTGGAGAATGCAAAGTCCAGCACTTGGCTTTCTCCGACAGTCTCATTTACAATGGTCACCTCCGCTCTTTTCAAGGCTGACTCTACACAGCCCTTTTCTTGGGAGTGCCGGAGATCCCAGCGATCAGCAACTTATTCCCTATCTTATGGGAAACCCTTTGACCATTGTCTGTTCTGCTATTTACCAAATTTCTCTAATGGCACCTAAAATTGCATTTACAATACTGCGTCTGTTTGTTTGGCGCTGACAGCTTCCTTTTTAGTATATGTATAGGTAAATTTTCTTTTTAAATCGGCTACTAACTCAAACTATGGTAAAACTAGTAGAATTTAGGAAAAAACGAAGTATTGGGTCTGTGATATATTGTATTACACCGTTGCTGGACTCCTCCATAAAGGGATAGTTCCATCATTCCATGTTAGGACAAGTACCGTATTTTTCGCTTTATAAGACGCACCGGAATATAAGACGCACCCAAACTTAGACATAAAAAAAGGTTAAAAAAAGAAAAATGGGGTCCGTCTTATACTCCGGTGTTCTCTTACCGGAGGGGGGCAGCAGTGGTGGTGAAGCGGGGTCACAGGAGGCACAGGTTGTGCTGGCCGGCGCGGCGGGTCAGTGGCAGCGGCGTCCGTGGTTGCAGGTGCCGTGGCGTCCGTGGTTGCAGGCGCGGTGGCGTCCGCGGTGGCAGAAGCCGTGGGGTCCGTGGTGGCGGCAGCAGCCATGGCGGGTGAGCCGTGCAGCAGGCCGGTGCAGTGAGTGTCCGCGGTCCCGGTTCAGTGGTGGCAGCGGCGGCAGCGACTGCTCAGTGGTGGGAGCGGCGGCGACTGCTCAGTGGTGGGAGCGGCGGCGACTGCTCAGTGGTGGCAGCGGCGGCGACTGCTCAGTGGTGGCAGCGGCGGGGACTGCTCAGTGGTGGCAGCGGCGGGGACTGCTCAGTGGTGGCAGCGGCAGGGACTGCTCAGTGGTGGAGCAGACGGATGCGGTGTTTTCCCAGTGTGTCCGCGGTCCCGATTAAAGTAATGGCGCCCGGAGCGACGTATGCGCAGATGGAGCTCTCATCCAAGGGCTCCATCTGCGCACGCGCTGACTCCCGGAGCAGCGCGTGCGCAGATGGAGCTCTCATCCAAGAGCTCCACCGGCGCCATCATTTGAAAGTGGGACCGCGGACAACTGGTAACATGCTGCACAGCCGCCCGCCCCGCATGCACAGAGTGGCAGCCAGCAGGCTGCCCGCCCACCCTGCGTACAAGCCGCCGGGTACCTGTGCTTGCGTGCGGTGGCAGCCGGGTACCCATGGATGTGTGCGGGTCGGCAGCTGGGTGCTGTGTGAGGGCGGCAGCCGGCTGCCGCCCGCACGGGCACCCGACTGCCGCTCGCACACAGCACCCGGCTGCCGCCCGCACACAGCCATGGGTACCCGGCTGCCGACCCCACACAGCACCCGGCTGCCGCCCGCACACAGCCACGGGTACCCGGCTGCCACCGCACGCAAGCACAGGTACCCGGCCACTTGCATGCAGCCACAGGCACCCGGCCGCCCGATCGCCTCAGACAGGACCCCCCCCAGGTACCGCTTTATAAGACGCACCCCCCATTTTCCTCCCAAATTTTTGGGAGCAAAAGTGCGTCTTTTAAAGCGAAAAAAACGGTATATTGGGAATGTCTTCATATTCACAAGAATTTGCAAGTTATTTGTGATTGCTGCAGGTCACCCATATAACCCTCCCCCTCCATTGCAAACATGATTGAGGTTATGCAGTGGTCAAAGTAACCTGACAATAAAAAACAAACCATGCAAATTCAGTGTATTACCTGCCATCTCGTCTGATCTCCGTCCTGTTCTGCCACCCATGTTATAGCTTTATACTCGCCTTCGTCCGTACAGTAAATGGTGCGGTCAGATCGGCAGAAGCTGCCGGAGAATGTAGCCGGTAGTGGAGAAGATCCTTCCCTTTGCTATTCTACTTTTAGCAATAATATGGGTTAAAGTGGGATTTGGCTGCAAATTAAAAACCAAGTCTGAATCACTTGAAAAAATATTTCTTCTTTTATTACTTTCCAGATCTTCATGAAACCAGACTTTGCTTTGGATGATTCCTTAACGTTCAATGCGGTTTTACCATGGTCCCATTTCAGCAGTGCAAGCGGCAATGGAAGCAGAGATGCAGCATCGGCTAAACTGCTGCAGGAAAAGGTAGAATTGTTGTGCTTTCTATTTCTGTGCTCAGCAATTTACTTATCTTTTTTTTTTTAATTCTTTTTAAAGGGAATTTGTCAGCAGGTTTTTGCTATGTAATCTGAGGTCAGCATGCTGTAGGGGTTAAAAAAAAACCAAATAGCAACTATGCCTTTTAGCAGGCTGTGTGCTGTTTACATAAGCTAAAGGCTTTATCACTTGGTGATTATCATTGCTAGGTCTAGCTGGCATGTGAATGGCAGCCCGATACCTCACTGGCAATGTACAATCTATATACAGAGCCTGGTGTGGGTGAGGGCAGCTCCCTGGACTCAGGTACATGACTAAAACTAAAAATTCAGATTGTGTCACAACGGCTGCAGCCAGTAATAGAAGTGATACACCGTTGGATTCAGAGTCTCTGTGTCTATATCACGCTGCTCTCAGATGTGTTAGCAATAACCTGCTGACAGATTCCCTTTAAAGGGGTTTTCCCATAATCGAAAGTTATCCCTTATACACAGGATAGGGGATAACGTGCTGATCACTGCTGTTCCGCTGCTCTCAGATGAGGTAGCAAAAACCTGCTGACAGATTAGACTCCCATTAGAGGAAATCTGTTGCCACATAAAAACAATATGAGGTCAACATCCAATAGAGACTGAGACACTGATCCGCAGCCTGGATATTTACTGGGCTCCTTGCTGTAGTTTTATGGTGTTTGTACCACTAGTCTTCTCAACTGTCTGCCTATGCACAGTGCAGGCAGAAAGCTGTCAATCCATGGTGGGGGCAGGGATAGTCAGGGCTTGTGAATATAAAAGACTACATATCAAAAACTCATCACCTAGCTGAACTGCCGCAGATAAGTATTTTATCAAAACAGCAAGAAGCCCAGTAAGTGACCCAGTAATAGAATTACTGTTTCAGCCCTTACTTGATGTTGCTCTTGCAGCAAAACCTGATGACAGACTTCCTTTAGAGAGCTATTGTCATATTAAATTTGTAATATTGCAAATTGCTTGTAAAAAGAATAATAATATATATACAATAATAATATTTTAATATTTATTTATTTATATAGCGCTATTGATTCCACTGCGCTTTACATACATTGGCAACACTGTCCCCATTGGGGCTCACAATCTATATTCCCTATCAGTATGTCTTTGGAGTGTGGGAGGAAACCGGAGGAAACCCACGCAAACACGGGTAGAACATACAAATCCTTGCAGATGTCGTCCTTGGTGGGAATTGAACCCTGGACCCCAGCGCTGCAAGACTGCACTGCTAACCACTGAGCCACCGTGCCGCCCTAAAAGAAGCAAAATTGCGACTTACTTGTTATTAAATATCCCCTCCATCCTTAAGAACAGAGATATTTTTAATTTGCCAGTTTACTGCTTGTTGCCCAGTTCACCAATGTCCAGTCTCTTAGGCAAGGAGTGCAGCGCTTACAAGCTCTTTGAATAGAGCTTTTAAGAGCTCTGTACCCTGCGCTCCTCCGATGCTTGCAGCATCAGAAATGATACAGTTTGGGCTAAAGGCGCACTGACACTGCTGGTCTGAACTGTCAGTCAAGCAAGAAGGGGAGTGGTGCACTCCTGAGGACAAATGATGACACTCTGTAGGTTCTACCAAACAACAGTTTTCTTGCTCTTTTTGTGTATGTCTTCAAAAGCAAAACTGTGTCCAGCACAGATGTTCCTATAGTGATACACATGGATATGTGTGCGTGAGTTCGCTGTCAGCCGCCCGTATTATTGTAGAGGTGTTCTCGTCACCGTGTGAACGTTTCTCTCTTCTTCCAGCTGAGTCACTATTTGGACATTGTGGAGGTGAACATCGCCCATCAGATTTCCTTACGCTCTGAAGCCTTTTTCCACGCTATGACCTCCCAGCACGAGCTGCAGGACTACCTCAGGAAAACCTCCCAGGCTGTGATGATGCTGCGGGGCAAGATATCGCAGATAGACCGAGTCATGTGTGAGGGGTCCCTCCGCATCCTGCGCCAGGCCCTGACGAGAAATAACTGCATTAAAGTGTACAACAAACTGAAACTAATGGCGACCGTGCACCAGACTCAGCCCACAGTCCAGCTGCTGCTATCCACCTCCGAATATGTGGGGGCTCTGGACTTGATAGCAACAACTCAAGAGGTTCTGCAGCAAGAGCTTCAGGGCATTCACAGTTTTCGGTAAGCCATGTGGGAGGTTACATCTTAGAAAACAGAGCACATAGTAATACTTTCTCTCCTGACAGAACACAAGTATATAAACTGTGAATAAGGCTTATTCTCTCTCATTTTCATTCTCATTCTCTCATTTTCCTTTTCTCTTTCTCATTTATTCTCTTTTTCATTTATTCTCATTTTCATTTATTCTCTTTCTCATTCTGATTTTCTCTCCTTTTCTCTCTCTGTTGATCATTTTCTCTTTCTTTCTCATTTATTCCCTTATTCGTTATTTCTTATTCATTCGCTCTGTCTCATTCTCGTTCTTATTCGCTCTCATTTTTATTTATTCTCTTTCTCATTTATTCTTTCTCATTCTCATTTACTCTCTCTTTCGTAATCATTTTCTCCTTCTTTCTCATTTATTCCCTTATTCATTATTTCTTATTCATTCGCTCTGTCTCATTCTCGTTCTTATTCGCTCTCATTTTTATTTATTCTCTTTCTCATTTATTCTTTCTCATTCTGATTTTCTCTCATTTTCTCTCTCTTTCGTAATCATTTTCTCCTTCTTTCTCATTTATTCCCTTATTCATTATTTCTTATTCATTCGCTCTGTCTCATTCTCGTTCTTATTCGCTCTCATTTTTATTTATTCTCTTTCTCATTTATTCTTTCTCATTCTGATTTTCTCTCATTTTCTCTCTCTTTCGTAATCATTTTCTCCTTCTTTCTCATTTATTCCCTTATTCGTTATTTCTTATTCATTTGCTCTGTCTCATTCTCGCTCTCATTCTCTCATTTTTATTTATTCTCTCTTTCTCATTCTCTTTCCCGCCTGTTCCTCTCTTTCTTTCTATCTGTCAGACTTGGAGCCCCTTAATGAACAATTCTCTTTTGGTCTCAACAGACTTACCAGGTTTTTAATAGTATATATATGTGAATTATTTCAGAAAAGTGAAATGATCGAAGCACTGTGTGTGTGTGTGTATATATACACCTGACTTTA
The DNA here is from genome assembly GCF_048569485.1 of Anomaloglossus baeobatrachus. NCBI lineage: Eukaryota > Metazoa > Chordata > Amphibia > Anura > Aromobatidae > Anomaloglossus > Anomaloglossus baeobatrachus. The sequence continues at coordinate 71,784,836 of NC_134355.1, read as the reverse complement.
ACCCCTTCACGATTGGCCGATTTTTCGCTTTCAGGTTTTTTTTTTCGCTTCTGAGAGACGTAACTTTTTTATTTTTCCGTCAATATGGTCATGTGAGGGCTCATTTTTTGCGGAACGAGCTGTACCTTTAAATGAAACCATAAGTTTTACCATATACAGTGGAACCTTGGTTAAGTCTGCTTTCACACATCCGGTTTTAGCAGTGCGGCTAAATCCGGCTCTAAAACCTATGCAACAGATGCGGCGAAAAAAACGCATCCTTTGCATAAGTTTTTACATGCGGCCCATCCGTTTTTTTGCCGGTTGCGGCACCCTACTGAGCATGCGCAGTGCAAAAAAACATATGCGGCGACCGTATGCATTTTTTGCCTCATTGCGGCGCATCCGGCATCCATAGGCATGCATTGGAAAATGCGGCGCGATGCGTTTTTTTTTTTTTTTGCCGGACAAAAAAACGTGTCAGGCAACGTTCCATCCGGCCGCCGCATGGGCTAAATATGCTGCATCCAGCAAAAACCGGACCGAACGCAAGGCCATGCGACACAATCCGGCACTAATGAAAGCCTATGCGGAAAAAACGCAACCGGCGGCAAAATAAAACAGTTGCGTTTTTTCTGCAAAGAGCCGGATTGTGCCGCACAGCAAAAACCGGATGTGTGAAAGCAGCCTTACGAGAACAATCCGTTCTGGGAATGTGCTTGTTAACCAAGTTACTCGTTCAGCAAAGCAAGATTTCCCATAGGAAATCATTGCAATGCAGACAATTCATTCCACAACTTGTTAAATGTCCCATCCTGGTCCCCTATTGTGTCATTCCTCACATACACACACACGCACACACACACGCACACGCACAAACACACTCAAACACACAAAAACACAAGCACACACGCACATATTATGCTCACCTTACCTTCCACTCCATCACCGGTGCCAGTAGTCCACTTGGTTGTTATGGATGAGTGTATTTGATGACTCTACACTTGTGTTCTATGTTCATGGGAACTATGTTATTCCCGCTTAATAATGTCTGTGTATATAATCTGGTGTATACTTTGGCACCTTAAATACTATGTTGCGTCATGTTGAGTCCTGCACTATGCACTTTTCTTCATCGTTCCTTATGGGAGACCCAGACCATGGGTGTATAGCTTCTGCCTCCGGAGGACACACAAAGTACTACACTAAAAAGTGTAGCTCCTCCCTCCGAGCATATACACCCCCTGGATAACCAAATCTAGCCAGTTCAATGCTTTGTGTTCAGGAGGCACACATTCACACATGCATTCTCATATGATTTCTGATTTTAAAGAGTTGGAAGAAAAGCGGGTCCAAGCTGGACTCCCGGCATGTCCCTTCTCACCCCACTGTGTCAGCGGTGTTGTTAAGGTTGATTTCAAGGCTGGAGCCTTTCATGCCGCGCTCCTTCACCATCCCTCAGGCTCTGGCTTGAAGTGGGAGCCAGCACGGTTCTCACTGCTTTGCAGGAGACCGGTCTCCATCCGCAGCCCTTTCAGGACCCTGCCAGACGGAGCACTCATCCCTCAGGGACCTGGCCCTGCGTCTCATAAGCTAAGTATTGAGACGTTTTTGAGGGGTCCCTTGTACATTTATTGTGGGGAGAGTGTGTTATTTAACTTTGCTGTGATTTCCGGCCGGTTCTCTGGTTTTCACCTGAGAACCGCGCCGAGGGTGCCTGCTCGTCGGCCGCATGGAAAAATTTAGGCCCCGGCTTCGGCTGCGGCCTACTTTCGTTTTCACTGCCCCTGCATGTCAGTCATGCAGAGGGACAGTGCGGCGCCGCCCACCGGCCGTTCAGCTCAGGGGAGGACACTCCTATCTGAGGAGATGTTTCCCTCCCCTGGATGTCTCCTTGGCCCTCCGGTTCCCGCTCTTGGACTAGGCCCCGCCCCCCCTCCTCCCTCCGGCGCCATTTTAACAGCGTTCTCACACTGATCGGCGCTGGCTGCTGCATCTCTGCAACCTGTCTGGGGGTCCGAGCTGTGGAATCCGGAGGGCACACAAAACGGTCTGGTAAGCCACAACCTCTGGTTGTGGACTTCCTTATACACTCTCTGGGGGTCATTCTGAAGGAGTGTGTTCTTTACTGCAGAGCCTCCACCTCAGCAGCATGTCTCACACTATGAGCAAGGCTGTACTCAATATGCACTGCATGTAAGCTCGTACTGCCTGAACCGAGCACATATCCACATTGTGATGCCTGCTCTAACATGGTGGTGCCTCAGCCTGGAGTCTCCCCAGTGGTCCCTCCGGCTGCTCCGGCCCCGGTGGCTGAACCCCCGGCTTGGGTAGAATCGTTTTCTAAGGCTATCTCCCAGTCCTTTGCCGACTCCATGGGACAGCTGTCCCGGACTTTGCTGAGCATGCATCAGCCCCCTTCTCAGGGCGCCTCTGCTGCTCCGGCTCGCTCTGCAGAGCTCACAGAGGATTCTTAATCTGCTCCCAAACCCCGTCCTCCTAAAAGGAGACGCAGGGTCCCCTCTCCTTCCTCGTCCCGCGGCTCCGATTCACGAGCCGACTCGCAGGACGAGGAGGATGTCTTTACTGGGGGCTCGGACGCTACCTCCATGTGCCCCATTGATCTGACCGAGGGTGATGCGGATGTTAGTGATTTGATTGCGTCCATTAATTCTGTACTGGACCTCAATCCGCCAGTATCAGAGGAGCAACCCTCTCTGGCAGAAAAGCACCAGTTTACCTTGCCTAAGAGAACAAGGAGTGTGTTCTTTAACCACTCCAGTTTTCAAGCCACTGTGTCCAAGCCCAGAGCCTGTCCTGACAAACGCTTCCCAAAGCGTGGTTCTGATGACAGTTTTCCTTTTCCACCAGAGGTGGTCAAGGAGTGGGCTCTCTCACCAAAAGTAGACCCTCCGGTGTCTAGACTCTCAGCCCGGACAGTTGTATCTGTAGCTGATGGCACCTCCCTTAAGGATCCCACTGACCGCCAGGTTGACCTCCTGGCCAAGTCTGTCTATGAGGCGACAGGGGCCTCGTTCTCCCCATCCTTTGCAGCAGTGTGGGCTCTCAAAGCCATCTCTGCTTCCCTAGAGGAGATGCATTCCCTCACTAGGGACTCTATGCCTGAATTGGTTGCCCTAACTTCCCAGGCTTCAGCCTTTTCAGCCTACGCCATGTCTGCCATGCTGGAGGCTTCTCACCGCACTGCGGTGGCCTCCGCTAATTCCCTCGCTATCCGCAGGATTTTGTGGCTGCGAGAGTGGAAGGCAGATGCTTCTTCAAAGAAGTACCTTGCTGGGCTCCCATTTGCCGGGTCCAGGCTGTTCGGTGAACAACTGGATGAAATTATTAAGGAGGCTACTGGCGGGAAGAGTACTTCCTTGCCACAGACTAAACCCAGGAAACCTGTCCAGGGCAGGAACCAGTCCAGGTTTCGTTCCTTTCGTTCCTCTAACTGGGCGGCCTCTAAGCCCTCGGCCTCGTCCACTAACTCAGCCAAGGACCAGAAGCCCACCTGGCGCAAGAAGCCGCTGCCGCCACAAAGGTCCGCAGGAGCCGCTGCCACCAAGGCAGCCTCCTCTTGACTATCTGGCCGAGCCAGCAACGTCCTTGGTCGGTGGCAGGCTCTCCCACTTTGGCGACGTGTGGTTTCAACACGTCTCCGATCAGTGGGTGCGGGATATCATCTCCCACGGCTACAGGATAAAGTTCTCTTCCAGCCCGCCAAACAGATTTTTTCTGTCAACTCCCCCCTGCTCCAAGGCCGCCGCCTTCTCTCAGGCCGTGGCATCCTTACAGGCCAACGGAGTAATTGTACCGGTTCCCGCCAGGGAACGGTTCAGAGGTTTTTACTCAAATCTCTTCCTAGTCCCCAAAAAGGACTGTTCCTTCCGGCCCATCCTGGATCTCAAGCTTCTCAACAAGCATGTTCAGGTGCGGCATTTTCGCATGGAGTCTCTGCGATCGGTCATTGCCTCAATGACCCAAGGAGATTTCCTGGCATCCATCGACATCAGAGATGCCAATCTGCATGTGCCAATTGCAGTTTCACACCAGCGTTGGCTACGTTTTGCAATCGGAGAGGAACATTTCCAATTCGTGGCTCTCCCCTTCGGGTTAGCCACGGCCCCTCGAGTTTTTACCAAGGTCATGGCAGCAGTGGTTGCGGTTCTGCACCTCCAGGGGTTGGCAGTGATTCCTTACCTGGACGACCTTCTTGTCAAGGCTTCATCCAGTGCAGACTGTCAGCGGAGTGTCTCGCTCACTCTCGCCACTCTTGTTCAATTCGGGTGGCTTGTCAATCTGCCCAAGTCCACTCTGACCCCGACCCAAAAACTTACGTACCTAGGGATGCAATTCGAGACTCTGCCGGCACTTGTGAAGCTGCCCTTAGTCAAACAGCAGTCCCTCCAGCTGGCGGTGCGCTCTCTGTTGAGGCCCCGCCGTCATTCTATCAGGCACCTCATGCAGGTGCTGGGTCAGATGGTGGCGTCAATGGAAGCGGTTCCCTTTGCCCAGTTCCATCTGCGCCCTCTGCAGCTGGACATTCTCCGCTGTTGGGACAAGCGGACTTCTTCCTTGCACAAGTTGGTGGCTCTGTCGCCACAGACCAAGAGCTCGCTTCAGTGGTGGCTTCGGCCCCTCTCTCTGTCTCAGGGATGCTCCTTCCTGATCCCGTCCTGGGTGATTCTCACCACAGATGCCAGTCTATCCGGCTGGGGAGCAGTATTTCTCCACCACCGAGCACAGGGCACTTGGACTCCGTCCGAATCAGCCCTCTCGATCAATGTGCTGGAGATCAGAGCTGTGCTTCTAGCTCTCGTAGCCTTTCACCACCTGTTGGCGGGCAAGCACATTCGAGTCCAGTCAGACAACGCGACAGCAGTTGCCTACATCAATCACCAGGGCGGGACTCGCAGCCGCCTGGCAATGTTGGAGGTTCAACGCATCCTTCAGTGGACGGAGGACTCCAAGTCCACCATATCCGCAGTCCACATCCCAGGCGTAGAAAACTGGGAGGCAGATTATCTCAGCCGTCAAACAGTGGACAGCGGCGAGTGGGCTCTGCATCCGGCAGTGTTCCGTTCGATCTGCCGCAAGTGGGGGACTCCGGAAGTGGATCTAATGGCATCCCGGCACAACAACAAGGTCCCGGTTTACGTGGCTCGCTCCCACGATCCTCAGGCCTTTGCAGCGGACGCGCTGGTTCAGGATTGGTCCCAGTTCCGTCTGTCTTACGTGTTTCCCCCTCTAGCTCTCTTGCCCAGAGTCCTGCGCAAGATCAGAATGGAGGGCCGTCGGGTCATACTCATTGCTCCAGACTGGCCCAGGCGAGCTTGGTACCCAGACCTGCTCCGTCTGTCCGTAGAGGTGCCGTGGCATCTCCCGGACCGCCCAGACCTTCTCTCACAAGGTCCGTTTTCCCGCCAGAATTCTGCGGCTCTCAGATTGACGGCGTGGCTCTTGAGTCCTGGATCCTGACGGCTTCCGGCATTCCTCCCGAAGTCATCTCCACTATGACTCAGGCTCGGAAGTCTTCCTCGGCCAAGATTTACCACAGGACTTGGAGAATTTTCCTGTCCTGGTGTCGTTCTTCCGGGCATGCCCCGTGGCCTTTTTCCTTACCGACCATCCTGTCCTTTCTACAGTCCGGTCTGCAGCTAGGACTATCCCTCAATTCCCTTAAGGGACAGGTCTCGGCGCTGTCAGTGTTGTTCCAGCGGCGTCTCGCCCGACTGGCCCAGGTGCGCACCTTCATGCAGGGCGCATCTCACATCATTCCACCTTACCGGCGGCCTTTGGATCCCTGGGACCTTAATCTGGTCTTCACGGCCTTACAGAAACCTCCCTTTGAGCCTCTTAGGGAGGTTTCTTTGTTTCGACTTTCACAAAAGGTCGTTTTTCTGGTGGCCATAACTTCTCTCAGGAGAGTCTCTGATTTGGCTGCGCTCTCTTCGGAGTCACCTTTTTTGGTTTTTCACCAAGACAAGGTGGTTCTCCGTCCGACTCCGGACTTTCTCCCTAAGGTGGTGTCTCCTTTCCACCTTAACCAGGACATTTCATTACCTTCCTTTTGTCCGGCTCCTGTGCATCGCTTTGAGAAAGCGTTGCATACTTTAGATCTCGTGCGGGCGCTCCGGATCTATGTGTCACGCACCGCTGTTCTTAGGCGGTGCACCTCTCTTTTTGGGCTGACCACAGGTCAGCGCAAGGGTCTCTCGGCTTCTAAACCGACCCTGGCTCGTTGGATTAGGTCGGCCATATCCGATGCCTACCAGTGCTCTCAGGTGCCTCCCCCGCCGGGGATCAAGGCGCATTCGACCAGAGCGGTCGGTGCCTCTTGGGCTTTCAGGCACCAGGCTACGGCTCAGCAGGTCTGTCAGGCTGCCACTTGGTCTAGTCTGCACACCTTTTCGAAGCACTACCAAGTGCATGCTCATGCTTCGGCAGATGCGAGCTTGGGCAGACGCATCCTTCAGGCGGCTGTCGCCCATTTGTGAAGTTAGGTTTTGCCTACTTCTCAGTTTTATGTTTATTTCCCACCCATGGACTGCTTTGAGACGTCCCATGGTCTGGGTCTCCCATAAGGAACGATGAAGAAAAAGAGAATTTTGTTTACTTACCGTAAATTCTTTTTCTTATAGTTCCGACATGGGAGACCCAGCACCCTCCCTGTTGCCTGTTGGCAGTTTTCTTGTTCCGTGTGTTTTCACCGGCTGTTGTTGTAGACAGAGGTTCCGGTTGTTCCGGGTTTTGCTCTGTCTCTACTTGTGGGTGGATGTCCTCCTTCAGCTTTTGCACTAAACTGGCTAGATTTGGTTATCCAGGGGGTGTATATGCTCGGAGGGAGGAGCTACACTTTTTAGTGTAGTACTTTGTGTGTCCTCCGGAGGCAGTAGCTATACACCCATGGTCTGGAATTTATTTTTTTTTTTTCTTTCTTTGTTCCCATCAGACACCTTGGATCACAACTTTGTGAACTGGAGAAGCTGATTGATAAAATGATCATTGCAGAATTTACCTCCTATGCTCGCGTGGACCTGAACAGACCACTGGAGGAGGACTGCCAAGTGACGGAGGAGGTGAGGGGGGAGCGGAGCACATTTCAGCCTTTTTCTTGTAGTGAGACCAGAGCAGTTTTCCTTTGTTTGATGCTTGTGCCTCGTCTTGAGTTCTCATCTTGTGTATATACATGATACCACATTTTGCGTTTTTTTTTTGTTGTTTTTTTTATTACGCCATCAGTATTTAGGATCTGATAGTTTTAGTTACCGTATAAGTTTATTACCATTTTTTTTGTCCGCAGGAGCGACTGGTATCGTTGGTCTTTGGTCTATTAAAGCAGAGGAAGCTGGACTTTTTCGAGATCTATGCTGATGAAATGATGGCAACCGCAAAAAACATCATTAAGCAGGTATTGACCACAGATTCCTGGATCCGAGTCTGTCCAGGACCGGAGATCTGTGCTCCTATCATGGGGCTGAGTTTAAAGCTTAAAGGGTTATTCCCATCTCCATGATCCTATCCCAATATGTAGTAGGTGTAATAATAATAATATTAGCAACTACCGCTAATTAGAAATGTAGTATAGTTCTCCTGATATAGCCATGTCTCTTACCTCATGTGCAGGGCATTGCAGCTTAGGTATCCATGGTTAAGTCCACTCATAGTGACAATTAGTTGCTCATGGTCATAAACATAGATACCAAAGCAGCAATGCCCTGCACATGAGGTAAGAGACATGGCTATATTTCTCATGGGAGGTATTTACTAATATGATTATTACGCCTACTACATATTGGCATAGTATCTTGGGGATGGGAATATCCCTTTAAATATTGTATTCAACAACAGAGCAAGAGTGAAAGATAATTATATGATGATTTAATGTCGCAAGAGACATTGTAACACCTACCTACATGGTTTTAAAGGGTATCTAGAATAAGGGGCATGGGAAAGATGAATTCTACTTTGCCCTAAATTCTTAAATCTGGGGGGCTATCCTTTTACACATCTGCTTAAAAGCCCCATTCACCACACTGTATTTGCATATAGTTTTTTTTGTGACTAATCCACCAGTTCGAAAATTGTATTTTGTTTGTTTTCTTTTATATCTCAGTTTATAATTCCTTTTTCTTGTTTTCTCCCCTTCTCAGTGTGTGGTTAGCACAGTCTCACAAATTGATGAGATCGATGCGGAGCTGGTCACGAAGTAAGTATATGTTGCCAGTATTGCCAAACACGGCAGAAATACCTCACTTTGGAATAACAGCTGCTGTATACTTTACCGTCCACCATTTATTACTCCTGACCCGAGGTCCTGGGCAATTAGATGTTCTACAGTCAAAGATTTTGTGCTACAGTTATGCAGTTAAAGGGAATCTGACAGCAGGTTTTCACTACCTCATCTGAGAGCAGCATGATGTAGGCAAAGAGATCCTGAATCCAACGATATATCACTTAGATTACTGAATGCAGCTGTTTTGACACAATAAGAATTTCTTTATCGTTCCTTTGGGAGACCCAGACCTTGGGTGTTTAGCTTCTGCCTCCGGAGGACACACAAAGTACTACACTTAAAAGTGTAGCTCCTCCCTCTGAGCTTATACACCCCCTGGTGAGCCAGTCCCAGCCAGTTTATCGCTTTGTGTTCAGGAGGCATACATCCACACATGCATTCTCATGATTTTTTTCTTTTTTTTTGGAAGAGATTGAAGAAAAGCGGGACCATGTCTGGACCCCCGGCATGTCCCTTCTCACCCCACTGTGTCGGCGGTGTTGTTAAGGTTGATTTACAAGGCTGGAGCCTTACATGCCGTGCTCCTTCACCATCCCTCCTGGGCTCTGGCTTGAAGTGGGAGCCAGCACGGTCTGCATGCCTGGCAGGAGCCCGGTCTCCATCCACAGCCCCTTGAGGATTCTGCTGGACCGGAGCACTCATCCCCAGGGACATGGCCCTGCGTCTCAGCAGCTAAGTACCTGAGACGTTTATGTTGGGGGTCCCGGTTCTTTATTGTAAGGGGAGAGTATGCTGTATGTGATTGTTTTAACTTTTCCGGCGGGTTCTCTAGCTTTTGCCTGAGAACCGCGCCGATGGTGCCTGCTTGTCGGCCTCGCCGCTTAAATTTAGGCCCCGGCTTCGCCGGAGGCCTAGTTTCATTTTCCTGCCCTCGCATGTCACTCATGCAGAGGGACAGGTTCGGCTCCTCCCGGCGGCCGTTCTACACAGGGGAGGGACACTCCCCACTGCTGGGGCGTCCCTCCTTCCCTGCAGGTCTCTATAGCCCTCCAGTTCCCGCTCTTTTATAGGAACGCCCCCTAGTTTCTCAGGCAGAGTTCACTCTGCTCTGGGACATCCTGCATTCTGCATCTCTGCTGAGGTGCTGCGACTGGGGGACCGGGCTTCGGGATCTGGAGGGCACACAACACCGCGCTCAGCGGTCTGGTAAGCCACAGCCGGTCTCCGGTTGTGGACCTCTGTATATTCTCCCTGGGGTTCATTCTCTGTAAAGCCCCCACTCCAGCAGCATGTCTCACACAAGGAGCAAGGCTCCAAAGCTTTATTCTGCATGCACTGCATGTAAGCTCCTGCTGCCTGAGCCGAGCATTTATCCACACTGTGATGGTTGCTCTAACTTGGTGGTGCCACAGCCTGGAGTCTCACCCCCCAGTGGTCTCTCAGGCTGCTGCTGCACCTGTGACTGAACCCCCGGCCAGGGTAGAGTCCTTTTCTAGGTCCATATCCCAGTCATTTGCTGCGTCCATGGGACTTTTGTCCAGGACTTTGATGAATATGCATCAGCCTCCCTCACAGGGTGCCTCTAATACTCTTGACAGAGGACTCCTATCCTCTGACCTCCGTCCATCGGAGCTCACGGAGGATTCATCATCTGATCCCAGACCCCGTCCTTCTAAGAGAAGGCGCAGGGTTTCCTCCCCCTCCCCATCCCACAGCTCTGTCTCAAGAGCTGACTCTCAAGATGAGGAGGATGCCCTCACTGGGGGCTCGGAGGCTATGTATCCCATCGATTTCTCTAAGGGTGACTCAGATCTTAGTGATTTGATTGCTTCTATTAATTCTGTGCTGGATCTCAATCCGCCAGTGTCAGAGGAGCAACTCTCTTTGGAAGAAAAACATCAGTTTACCTCGCCTAAGAGAGTGAAGAGTGTGTTCTTTAACCACTCCAGTTTTCAGACCGCTGTGACCAAGCCCAGGGCCTGCCCTGACAAACGCTTTCCAAAGCGTGGTTCTGATGACCGGTTTCCATTTCCACCTGAGGTGGTCAAGGAGTGGTCTCACTCCCCAAAGGTAGACCCTCCGGTGTCTAGGCTCTCAGCCCGGACCGTTGTGTCGGTGGCTGACGGCACCTCACTTAAGGATTCCACTGACCGTCAGATTGACCTTCTGGCCAAATCTGTGTATGAAGCTGCGGGGGCCGCGTTTTCCCCGACTTTTGCAGTAGTGTGGGCTCTCAAAGCCATCTTTGCTTCTCTAGAGGAGATGCATTCCCTCACCAAGGAATCTATGCCTGAGATGGTTACCTTAACTGCTCAGGCTTCAGCTTTTTCATCTTATGCCATGTCTGCCATGCTAGAGGCTGCTCACCGCACTGCGGTGGCTTCAGCTAATTCTCTTGTTATCCGCAGGATTTTGTGGCTTCGAGAGTGGAAGGCAGATGCTTCTTCCAAGAAGTTTCTTGCTGGGCTCCCTTTTGCTGGTTCACGGCTGTGTGGTGAACAGCTGGATGAAATCATTAAAGAAGCTACTGGCGGGAAGAGTACTTCCATGCCACAAACCAAGACCAGGAAACCCGCCCAGGGTAGGAATCAATCGAGGTTTCGTTCCTTTCGTTCCTCCAACTGGTCATCCTCTAAGCCTTCCGCCTCGTCCGCTAACTCAGCCAAGGATCAGAAATCCAACTGGCGCCCAAAAGCGCGTCCGCAGAAGACCGCAGGAGGTTCTGCCACTAAGGCAGCTTCCTCATGACTCTCGGCCCGCTCCAGCCACGTCCTTAGTCAGTGGCAGGTTCTTCCACTTTGGCGACGCTTGGTTAAAGCAAGTCTCCGATCAGTGGGTGAGAGACATCATATCTCACGGCTACAGGATAGAATTCTCTTCCAGCCCGCCAAACAGATTTTTTCTCTCAACTCCCCCCTGCTCCAAGGCCGCCGCCTTCTCGCAGGCCTTGGCATCCTTGCAGGCAAACGGAGTGATTGTCCCAGTTCCCGATCAGGAACGGTTCAGAGGTTTTTACTCAAATCTCTTCCTAGTTCCAAAAAAGGACGGTACCTTCCGGCCCATCCTGGATCTCAAGCTTCTCAACAAGCATGTCCGGGTGCGGCATTTTCGCATGGAGTCTCTGCGATCAGTCATTGCCTCTATGACCCAAAGGGAGTTCCTGGCGTCCATCGACATCAGAGATGCCTATCTACATGTGCCAATCGCAGTGTCACATCAGCGTTGGTTACGTTTTGCGATAGGAGAGGATCATTTCCAATTCGTGGCTCTCCCCTTCGGGTTAGCCACGGCCCCTCGGGTATTCACCAAGGTCATGGCGGCAGTGATTGCGGTCCTGCACCTCCAGGGGTTAGCAGTGCTTCCTTATCTGGACGACCTTCTGGTCAAGGGTACATCCAGCGCAGGCTGTCAGCGGAGTGTTTCGCTCACTCTCGCCACCCTAGCCCAATTCGGGTGGCTTGTCAATCTTCCCAAATCCACTCTGACTCCGACCCAGAGTCTCACGTACCTAGGGATGCAGTTCGAGACTTTGCCGGCACTTGTGAAGTTGCCCTTAATCAAACAGCAGTCTCTCCGGCTAGCGGTGCGCTCTCTCCTGAGGCCCCGCCGTTATTCCCTCAGGCGCCTGATGCAGGTGCTGGGTCAGATGGTGGCCTCCATGGAGGCGGTTCCCTTTGCCCAGTTCCATCTGCGTCCTCTGCAGCTGGACATTCTCCGCTGTTGGGTCAAGCGGCCTTCCTCCTTACACAGGTTAGTGGCTCTGTCGCCACAGACCAGGAGCTCTCTTCAGTGGTGGCTTCGGCCCCTCTCCCTGTCCCAAGGGCGCTCCTTCCTGGCCCCGTCCTGGGTGATTCTCACCACGGATGCCAGTCTATCCGGCTGGGGAGCGGTATGTCTCCACCACAGAGCGCAGGGCACTTGGACTCCGTCCGAGTCAGCCCTTTCAATCAATGTGCTGGAAAACAGAGCCGTGCTTCTAGCTCTCCTAGCATTTCACCACCTGTTGGCGGGCAGGCACATTCGAGTCCAGTCAGACAACGCGACAGCAGTTGCCTACATCAATCACCAAGGCGGGACACGCAGCCGCCTGGCAATGATGGAGGTACAACGCATCCTCCAATGGGCGGAGGACTCCAAGTCCACCATATCCGCAGTCCACATCCCTGGCGTAGAAAACTGGGAGGCAGATTATCTCAGCCGTCAAAGCGTGGACGGTGGCGAGTGGTCCCTGCACCCGGCAGTGTTTCAGTCAATCTGCCGCAAATGGGGCACTCCGGACGTGGACCTAATGGCATCCCGTCACAACAACAAAGTTCCTGTTTACGTGGCTCGCTTCCACGATCCTCAGGCCTTCGCCGCGGACGCTCTGGTTCAAGACTGGTCCCAGTTTCGTCTGTCCTACGTGTTTCCCCCTCTAGCTCTCTTGCCCAGAGTCCTGCGCAAGATCAGAATGGAGGGCCGTCGAGTCATCCTCATTGCACCGGACTGGCCCAGGCGAGCTTGGTATCCGGACCTGCTCCAACTGTCCGTAGAGATGCCGTGGCATCTCTCGGACCGTCCAGACCTACTCTCGCAAGGTCCGTTTTTCCGCCCGAATTCTGCGGCCCTCAAATTGACGGCGTGGCTCTTGAGTCCTGGATTTTGCCGGCTTCTGGTATTCCTCCTGAAGTCATCTCCACTATGACTCGGGCCCGTAAGTCTTCCTCCGCTAAGATCTATCACAGGACTTGGAAAATTTTCCTGTCCTGGTGTCGCTCTACCGGCCATCCTCCTTGGCCATTCTCTTTGCCGACCCTTCTGTCTTTTCTACAGTCCGGTCTGCAGCTAGGACTGTCCCTCAACTCTCTCAAGGGATAAGTCTCAGCTCTGTCAGTTCTGTTCCAGCGGCGTCTCGCTCGGCTGGCTCAGGTCCGCACCTTCATGCAAGGCGCGTCTCACATCATTCCGCCTTATCGGCGGCCCTTGGATCCCTGGGACCTTAACTTGGTCCTCACGGTATTGCAGAAACCCCCTTTTGAGCCTCTTAGGGAGGTTTCTTTGTATCGTCTTTCTCAGAAAGTGGCCTTTCTGGTTGCCATAACTTCTCTCAGGAGAGTCTCTGATTTGGCTGCGGTCTCCTCTGAGTCACCTTTTTTAGTTTTTCATCAAGACAAGGTGGTTCTCCGTCCGACCCCGGACTTTCTTCCTAAGGTGGTCTCTCCTTTCCACCTTAACCAGGACATTACCTTACCTTCCTTCTGTCCGGCTCCTGTTCATCGCTTTGAAAAAGCGCTGCGTACTCTAGATCTGGTGCGTGCTCTCCGGATCTATGTGTCTCGCACCGCTGCGCTCAGGCGGTGCACCTCTCTTTTTGTGCTAACCACAGGTCGGCGCAAGGGCCTCCCTGCTTCTAAGCCGACCTTAGCCCGTTGGATTAGATCGACTATTTCGGACGCCTACCAGAGTACTCAGGTGCCTCCCCCGCCGGGGATCAAGGCACACTCGACCAGAGCTGTTGGTGCCTCTTGGGCTTTTAGGCACCAGGCTACGGCTCAACAAGTCTGTCAGGCTGCCACTTGGGCTAGCCTGCATACCTTCTCGAAGCACTACCAAGTGCATGCTCATGCTTCGGCAGATGCGAGCTTGGGCAGACGCATCCTTCAGGCGGCTGTCGCCCATTTGTGAAGTTAGGTTCTGCCTACTTCTTAGTTTTTCTGTTTATTTCCCACCCAGGGACTGCTTTGGAACGTCCCATGGTCTGGGTCTCCCAAAGGAACGATAAAGAAAAAGAGAATTTTGTTTACTTACCGTAAATTCTTTTTCTTATAGTTCCGTATTGGGACACCCAGCACCCTCCCTGTTGCCTGTTGGCAAATTCTTGTTCCGCGTGTTATCACCGGCTATTGTCATGGACAGAGTCTCCGGTTGTTCCGGCTCTTGCTCTGTTCTACTTGTGGGTGGCTGTTCTCCTTCAGCTTTTGCACTAAACTGGCTGGGTCTGCTCACCAGGGGGTGTATAAGCTCAGAGGGAGGAGCTACACTTTTAAGTGTAGTACTTTGTGTGTCCTCTGGAGGAAGAAGCTAAACACCCAAGGTCTGGGTCTCCCAATACGGAACTATAAGAAAAAGAATTTACGGTAAGTAAACAAAATTCTCTTTTTTTAGTTTTAGCAACACAGCAGAGCTGGGTGAGCTGTCCCGTCCACACCAGGCTCTCTATAGAGATTGTCCATAGACAGTGAGGTGTCAATCAGAGGAGGGAACGTGCCTGACTGCCCTGTGCATGACTTTGTAGTCTGAGCGATGATAAGGGTGCTGCTGCTTAAACAACAAACATAGCAATTAAACAACAGATTGGATCTTGACAAGGCAGGCATCTATGAATCCTATATTTTAACCCTTACAGCATGCTGTCTTTAGCATACATAGCAAAAACTTGCTGACAGATTCCCTTTAAGTTAGTGATCTTCTAACAATGCTGTGGGAAAAACGAAACGTTTGGGCAAGCACTGGACAACAGTTCTCAGAAGTTTTTATTTTTAAAATGAAAGTTAGACTTTTTAGGCCTCTTGGCGGCTTCTTCTAAGTGCATGTGTTTTTTGTGGAGCCGTAGGTTTATTCTTCTGCTTGATCATTAATATTTTAATACATAGCCACATTGGTTTGTCTGTATCGTAGGATATATATTCATTGTCTGGTTATTTTTTTACTTGCCTCAGGCTCGCCGATCAGATGCGGATGATGAATTTTTCACAGTGGTCCGATTTGCTGCAGAGCATTTTTGCTAAATTTACAATTTTCCTTCGGAGAGTCAAGGTAAGTAAGCTACACGTCATCCTTGGCCTTTATTGTTTTTTTAATAAAAATGCTTTGGGATCTGAGAAACAATACATCTAGGCACGGAAAATACAGATACATATCTTTGCCGTCAAAGGAACTCGTATCTGAGAACATTTTGTACCAAATTCATCCTTTTTAATATGAAAGCTGCCTCTGTATCTGCAGGAACACTCCTGCCTACTTTTTTTGATATTGCAACAACAATATGAAAAAATTAATCACATATAATTCTTCCAAAAAAAGAGCAAGGGTCCACATGATTAAAATATTAAATTTTTATTAGACACAGATATAAAAAACATGATCAAAAAATTAATTAAAAGAGATTTTTAAACATCTTCTTTTAATTTTTTGATCATGTTTTTTATATCTATGTCTAAGGCTAGGTTCACATTTCTGTTGTTTATGATCAGTCACAATCCGCCGCTCTGATAAAACTCGCAATCCGTTTGGTGGATTCCGTTGTTTACCATAGACTTATATGAGCGGCGGATTGTGACCGATGCCCTTGCGTTGCATCCTCCGCCCGACTGATTAGTCGTGGAACGACTGACGGTCGAGCGCCAGGAACGCAGAGAGTAACGGTTTTTGAGCAGCAGAATCCTTATGATTTCGCTTCGCATGCTCTCTCCCAGCGGCCGAACGATCAGCTAATCGCCCAGCAGCCGCCTTCTGTGAGCGATCAGCTGATCGCCTGGCTTCTGTGAGCGATCAGCTGATCACCCGGCGGCCGGCTTCTATGAGCGATCAGCTGACCTCCCGGCCGCCGGCTTTTGAGAGCGATCAGCTGATCTCCCGGTGGTCGGCTAATGAGAGCAATCAGCTGATCTCCCGGCCGCCGTCTTTTGAGAGCGATCAGCTGATCGTTCACAATAGCCGGTTGACGGGAGATCATCTGATCGCTCTCAGAAGCCAGCGGCCGGCTATTTTGAACGATCAGCTGATCGTTCTCTCTCTCTCTCTCTCGTTTTACAACGGAATCCGCTTTCAAATTCCAATTATTGTCATCCGTTGTACAACGCATCAGTCACAAGCGTCAAGCAATGCATGTGACTGATGCAAAACAATGGAAATGTGAACCTAGCCTAATAAAAATGTAATATTTTAATGCTGTGGACCTTTGCTCCTTTTTTGGAAGAATTATATGTGATTCATTTTTTCATATTGTTGTTGTAATGGATTTGGGAGTGTCCTTTACAAATTGACCACGTTTTTGTGTTGATTTTTTTGAAACTGGTATTTTTTCCCACTTTACAGCTTCAGTTGATTAAAAAAAACATCAGAAAATCATAAGTCGATGAAAAAAATAAATAAATAAAAGCCGACAGGATCTCTTTTGTCACCAGAGAATATTTGCCTCTGCTGCAGGCATTATTACATAACAACTGTAGTTTCTCATCAGGTGCTTTATATTGGAATATTCCATTTATTATAAATGGCTTTTCCATATGTCCGCATTAAAGGATATTGACTCCTTCAAAGTGCGTTTTTCTCATTTTTTTTTTTTTATGCATTTTTGAGTGCAGTTTTGTCACAAAAATGCAAGCAAATCCTGATGGCAGCAAAGTCTATGCGAATTCTGAAGTCTCATGCACACTGTGAGTATTTTCTCTTTTCAGAAAATAATATGCAGCGTATTAATTTTTTCAACATTTTTGCCTGCATTTTTCACATATTGAATTCAGTTGAAAAACACATGCAAAAATGCACATTTTTGCCCTGCATTTTTCCTACAAAGAGATTTGTAATTGGTGCAGAAATTTGTGCAACCAAATACTCAATGAGTGCACATACCCTAAAGCCTCTATCACACATCCGTGCAAAACGCACATTTCTTTGTCGCTCCATTGGGAGACCCAGACAATTGGGTGTATAGCTATGCCTCCTGAGGCCACACAAAGTATTACACTAAAAGTGTAAAGCCCCTCCCCTTCTGCCTATACACCCCCCGTGCTCCCACGGGCTCCTCAGTTTTTATGCTTTGTGCGAAGGAGGCAGACATGCACGCATAGCTCCACAGCTTAGTCAGCAGCAGCTGCTGACTATGTCGGATGGAAGAAAAGAGGGCCCTTAACAGGGCCCCCAGCATGCTCCCTTCTCACCCCACTCTTGTCGGCGGTGTTGTTAAGGTTGAGGTATCCATTGCGGGTACGGAGGCTGGAGCCCACATGCTGTTTTCCTTCCCCATCCCCTTTAGGGCTCTGGGTGAAGTGGGATCCTAATCGGTCTCCAGGCACTGAGACCGTGCTCCATCCACAGCTCCTGGACTGCTGGATAAGGAGCCGAGTATCGTCAGGGACATGGCCCTGCTACTTTCAGGTACTCTGTGTCCCCGTGGGGACCGCGCACAGAAACACTCCAGCATTGCTGGGTGTGTTAGTGCGCCGGGGACCGCAGCGCTGACCGCGCTTGTGCCATCACACACTGCAGCGTGGCTGGGTGTGTTAGTTTACTGGGGACTACCGCGCTGACCGCCGCTGCCATGTTTACTCTGCGGCGCGGCTGGGACTGTTAGTTCGCCGGGGACTACCGCGCCGACCGCGCTTATACGGCGGCCGCGCTTATAACTTTAGTCCCCGGCTTTTGCGGCCTAGTCTCATTCTTTTCCCGCCCCCAGGCCTGCCAGTCAGGGGAAGGGCGGGACGCTGTACAGGACATCAGCACTGAGGGCTGGAACATGCTTTGCATACTCCACCCCCCTCACTGTGCACAGTGGGGCACCAGATTCCCGCACTTTCTAGGGCACGCCCACGGCCCCCTCCTCTCCTCAGGACGCCGGCAGCCATTCCTGTCAGCTCTTCTGACGCTGGAGAGGGGAGACAAGCTCTGGGAGACCCAGGCAGGGATTCTGGTGACCACACAACCGCTTTGAGCGGGCGGTAAGCAGCACCTGAGGTGCTGGCCCCACTTGTGCAGAAGTGTACTTATAGATTATATGCTTATAGGCTATACTTTACACTGTATGATGCACGGTTGATTTTTGGCTATATACCCTCCTGGGTTGCTCAGGGGAGACAACAGCATGGCGTCCACAAGAAGCAAGGGTGCCAAAAATACACAGGCTTACTATGCTGCCTGCGCCGCATGTAAGGCTTCACTACCGGCAGGTTCCACTGACCCTCATTGTGTACAGTGCTCGGCCCCTGTGGCACTTGCTCAGCCGGAGCCTCTGCTAAGGGTGGCCCAGGGGGAGCCACCTGCTAACACTGTCCAGGTGACAGGGACGGAGTTTGCAGTTTTTACTGAAAGACTTTCTGAGACTATGGCTAAGATACTAGAAGCTTTGCAGTCCAGACCGGTATCTCAGACCAGGGGCACTGTGGAATCATTGCCCCCTGGTTCCCCTCTGTTGCAACAACAATGTCCTCCCGGGGTGTCTCATAGATCCCAGGGTGAGGTCTCTGACACGGACCGCAGCCCCAGACCGCCTAAGCGAGCTCGCTGGGAAATCCCCTCGACATCATCACATTGTTCAGGGTCTCAGCGGGAGGACTCTCTGTATGATGAAGCGGAGGTAGCTGATCAGGATTCTGATCCTGAGGCCGCTCTCAACCTTGATACTCCTGATGGGGACGCCATAGTGAATGATCTTATCGCGTCCATAAATCAAATGTTGGATATTTCTCCCGCAGCTCCTCCAGTAGAGGAGTCAGCTTCTCAGCAGGAGAAATTCCGTTTCAGGTTTCCCAAGCGTACAACGAGTATGTTTCTGGACCACTCTGACTTCAGAGAGGCAGTCCAGAAACACCGAGTTTGTCCAGATAAGCGTTTTTCTAAGCGCCTTAAGGATACACGTTATCCCTTCCCCCCTGACGTGGTCAAGGGCTGGACTCAGTGTCCCAAGGTGGATCCTCCAATCTCCAGACTGGTGGCTAGATCCATAGTTGCAGTTAAAGTTGGGGCTTCTCTCAAGGATGCCACTGACAGACAGATGGAGCTCTGGTTGAAATCCATCTATGAAGCTATCGGCGCGTCTTTTGCTCCAGCATTCGCAGCCGTATGGGCACTCCAAGCTATCTCAGCGGGTCAAGCGCAAATTGACGCACTCACACGTACGTCTGCGCCGCAAGTGGCGTCCATAACCTCTCAAACGTCGGCATTTGCGTCCTACGCTATTAATGCTTGCTGTCCTGGACTCTGCGAGCCGTACGGCGGTTGCAGCCGACAATTCGGTGGCAATACGCAGGGCCTTGTGGCTGCGGGAATGGAAGGCAGATTCGGCTTCCAAAAAGTGCTTAACCGGTTTGCCTTTCTCTGGCGACCGTTTGTTTGGTGAGAGATTGGATGAAATCATCAAACAATCCAAGGGAAAGGAAACATCCTTACCCCAGGCCAAACCAAACATACCCCAACAGAGGAGGGGACAGTCGAGGTTTCGGTCCTTTCGGGGCGCGGGCAAGTCCCGATTCTCCTCGTCCAAAAGGCCTCAAAAGGATCAGAGGAACTCCGATTCATGGCGGTCTAAGTCACGCCCTAAAAAGACCGCCGGAGGTGCCGCTACCAAGGCGGCTTCCTCATGACTTACGGCCTCCTCACACCGCATCCTCGGTCGGTGGCAGGCTCTGCCGCTTTTGCGACACCTGGCTGCCACAGGTAAAAGACCGTTGGGTGAGAGACATTCTGTCTCACGGTTACAGGATAGAATTCAGCTCTCGTCCTCCGACTCGATTCTTCAGAACATCTCCGCCTCCCGAGCGAGCCGATGCTCTTCTGCAGGCGCTGGGCACTCTGAAGGCAGAAGGAGTGGTGGTCCCTGTTCCTCTTCAGCAACAGGGTCACGGTTTTTACTCCAACCTGTTTGTGGTCCCAAAGAAGGACGGGTCTTTCCGTCCGGTCCTGGACCTAAAACTGCTCAACAAACACGTAAAGACCAGGCGGTTCCGGATGGAATCCCTCCGCTCCGTCATCGCCTCAATGTCCCAAGGAGATTTCCTTGCATCGATCGATATCAAAGATGCTTATCTCCACGTACCGATTGCTCCAGAGCATCAGCGCTTCCTGCGCTTCGCCATAGGAGACGAACACCTTCAGTTCGTGGCACTGCCGTTCGGCCTGGCGACAGCCCCACGGGTTTTCACCAAGGTCATGGCTACAGTAGTAGCGGTCCTCCACTCTCAGGGTCACTCGGTGATCCCTTACTTAGACGATCTGCTGGTCAAGGCACCCTCTCAAGAGGCATGCCAGCACAGCCTCAACGCTACTCTGGAGACTCTCCAGAGTTTCGGGTGGATCATCAATTTTCCAAAGTCAAATCTGACACCGGCCCAATCGCTGACATACCTTGGCATGGAGTTTCATACCCTCTCAGCGATAGTGAAGCTTCCGCTGAACAAGCAGCGTTCACTACAGACGGGGGTGCAATCCCTCCTTCAAGGTCAGTCACACCCCTTGAGGCGCCTCATGCACTTCCTGGGGAAGATGGTGGCAGCAATGGAGGCAGTCCCTTTCGCGCAGTTTCACCTGCGTCCTCTTCAATGGGACATCCTACGCAAATGGGACAGGAAGCCGACGTCCCTCGACAGGAACGTCTCCCTCTCTCAGGCAACCAAAGCTTCCCTTCGGTGGTGGCTTCTTCCCACTTCATTATCGAAGGGGAAATCCTTCCTACCCCCATCCTGGGCGGTGGTCACGACGGACGCGAGTCTGTCAGGGTGGGGAGCAGTTTTTCTCCACCACAGGGCTCAGGGTACGTGGACTCGGCAAGAGTCCTCACTTCAGATCAATGTTCTGGAGATCAGGGCAGTGTATCTGGCCCTAAAAGCGTTCCAGCAGTGGCTGGAAGGCAAGCAGATCCGAATTCAGTCGGACAACTCCACAGCGGTGGCTTACATCAACCACCAAGGAGGAACACGCAGTCGGCAAGCCTTCCAGGAAGTCCGGCGGATTTTGATGTGGGTGGAAGCCACGGCCTCCACCATCTCCGCAGTTCACATCCCGGGCGTGGAAAACTGGGAAGCAGATTTTCTCAGTCGCCAAGGCATGGACGCAGGGGAATGGTCCCTTCACCCGGACGTGTTTCAGGAGATCTGTTGCCGCTGGGGGATTCCGGACGTCGACCTAATGGCGTCCCGGCACAACAACAAGGTCATGGCATTCATGGCACGTTCTCACGATCACAGAGCTCTGGCGGCAGACGCCTTAGTTCAGGATTGGTCGCAGTTTCAACTCCCTTATGTGTTTCCTCCGCTGGCACTGTTGCCCAGAGTGTTACGCAAGATCAGGGCAGACTGCCGCCGCGCCATCCTCGTCGCTCCAGACTGGCCGAGGAGGTCGTGGTACCCGGATCTGTGGCATCTCACGGTCGGCCAACCGTGGGCACTGCCAGACCGACCAGACTTGCTGTCTCAAGGGCCGTTTTTCCATCTGAATTCTGCGGCCCTCAACCTGACTGTGTGGCCATTGAGTCCTGGATCTTAGCGTCTTCAGGATTATCTCAAGAGGTCATTGCCACTATGAGACAGGCTAGGAAACCAACGTCCGCCAAGATCTACCACAGGACGTGGAAAATATTCCTGTCGTGGTGCTCTGCTCAGGGTTTTTCTCCCTGGCCATTTGCCTTGCCCACTTTTCTGTCCTTTCTTCAGTCCGGATTGGAAAAGGGTTTGTCACTCGGCTCCCTTAAGGGACAAGTCTCTGCGCTCTCTGTGTTTTTTCAGAAGCGCCTGGCCAGGCTTCCACAGGTACGCACGTTCCTGCAGGGGGTTTGTCACATCGTCCCTCCTTACAAACGTCCGTTGGAACCCTGGGATCTGAACAGGGTGCTGATGGTTCTTCAGAAACCACCGTTCGAGCCAATGAGGGATATTTCTCTCGCACGCCTTTCGCAGAAAGTGGTTTTCCTAGTAGCAGTCACTTCACTTCGGAGAGTGTCTGAGCTAGCAGCACTGTCATGCAAAGCCCCTTTCCTGGTGTTTCACCAGGACAAGGTGGTTCTGCGTCCGGTTCCGGAATTTTCCCTAAGGTGGTATCCCCCTTTCATCTCAATCAGGATATCTCCTTACCTTCTTTTTGTCCTCATCCAGTTCACCAATGTGAAAAGGATTTGCATTTGTTAGATCTGGTGAGAGCACTCAGATTCTACATTTCTCGTACGGCGCCCCTGCGCCGCTCGGATGCACTCTTTGTCCTTGTCGCTGGCCAGCGTAAAGGGACACAAGCTTCCAAATCAACCCTGGCTCGGTGGATCAAGGAACCAATTCTCGAAGCTTATCGTTCCTCGGGGCTTCCGGTTCCATCAGGGCTGAAGGCCCATTCTACCAGGGCCGTGGGAGCGTCCTGGGCCTTGCGGCACCAGGCTACGGCTCAGCAGGTGTGTCAGGCAGCTACCTGGTCGAGCCTGCACACTTTCACGAAACACTATCAGGTGCATACCTATGCTTCGGCAGATGCCAGCCTAGGTAGGCGAGTCCTTCAGGCGGCGGTTGCCCACCTGTAGGACGGAGCCGTTACGGCTCTATTATGAGGTATTATTTACCCACCCAGGGACTGCTTTTGGACGTCCCAATTGTCTGGGTCTCCCAATGGAGCGACAAAGAAGAAGGGAATTTTGTTTACTTACCGTAAATTCCTTTTCTTCTAGCTCCAATTGGGAGACCCAGCACCCGCTCCTGTTTTTTTGTGTACACATGTTGTTCATGTTGAATGGTTTCAGTTCTCCGATATTCCTTCGGATTGAATTTACTTTAAACCTGTTTATAATTTTTTCCTCCTTCTTGCTTTTGCACCAAAACTGAGGAGCCCGTGGGAGCACGGGGGGTGTATAGGCAGAAGGGGAGGGGCTTTACACTTTTAGTGTAATACTTTGTGTGGCCTCCGGAGGCATAGCTATACACCCAATTGTCTGGGTCTCCCAATTGGAGCTAGAAGAAAAGGAATTTACGGTAAGTAAACAAAATTCCCTTCATTTTGGACGGTCCGTGCCGTGGTGTAGGTGTGTATGTATGTGTGTGTCCGCGTGCGTGTGTCCATGTGTGTGTTCAGCATGTGTGGTCAGTGTGCTTGTGACATCTGTATAGCACATGGACAGTATGAACTTTTATACTCACCTGTCCCCGGTGCTGATGTCTACGGCGCTGCTGCTGCTTCCAGGTCCACGGTGCAGTGAATATGCATGAGCATAATGAGCAGGCCCGGAAGCAAGTGACAGCAGCGCCGAAGACAGCGGCACAAGGGATAGGCGAGTATAAAAAAAAAAAAAAAAAAAACATTTTATTTCACAAACACTTGTTTTCTCCGGTACGTGTCACACTGATGTCACACGGATCACATCAGTGTGCGGGCCTTGTGACATCAGTGTTGCCGGAGAATAACGGACATGTTGCCGTGTGGAGCACACGGACACGCGTGTGCTCCACACGGTCCTTGTAAAAATAAGGACATGTGCACAGGTACATTCATTTTAATGGGTCTACGTGTGTCCGTGTCTCTTGTATGAGTGAAAATGGACGTCACACATACTGGAAACACGGATGTGTGAAGGAGGCCTAAATTTGTATATTGTGGGCTCAAAATAATCTATGCAATTTGTATTTTATTTTTCTTTATTTGACCCTTACACATTGCTTTCTATACAATGATGAGTTACCTATGAATCTGTCAGTGATCTAGTTCTGGCTAGCGTTTGTAACTGTTATCTGTGAGTGACTGGGCTCCTCTGTGCTGATATATGACCACAGACCACATCAAAGTTTAGCTGATATTTGATATGGTCATAAATCAACTGAGAGGAGCTCAGAAAATACATACCGATAAGTGTTTAAAAAAATTGATTGATTGAAAGCTGAATAAAATAATACTTTTATATCTGTAATCCGAACTTTTATTCTAGAGAAATACACATTTCTCTAAAAAAAAGGGAATCTGTCATCTGGTTTTTGTTACCTTATCTGTGAGCAGCACGATGAAGGCAAAGAGATACTGAATCCAATGATGTGTCACTTAGATTACTAGGTGCAGCCGTTCTGACACAATCAGAATTTTTAGATTTAGCCATGTAGCAGAGCTGAGAGAACTGTCCCTGCCCACACCAGGCTCTCTATAGAGATTGTACGTTGATAGTAAGGTATCAATCAGAGGAAGGGACGAGCTGGACTGCTGTATGTGTGACATTGTACTCCGAGCATTGAGAAGTCCTGCTGCTTAAACATACAACAGATCAGACCTTGACAAGACTGACATCCCTGAAATCTATGTTTTAACCCTTGCAACATGCTGTTTACAGCTTATATAGCAAAAATCTGCTGACAGATTTTCTTTAATGTGGTAAATGAGCTGTTAAGATATATGGACTGGACCTAGATTCTGTGAGAATCTACCTCCAGAGCTTATATTAAATGAATGGAGGCATTACCAGTGTGAGACATGTAATGACTGACAGTCTGCTCTCCTGATCTACATGTCTCATGCTGGTAAGACCCCTTTTCCTTTTTTCCTTTAATATAATCTATTTCAATATATAATTCTCTAGAATAAGACAGCAGATCACATATATAAAGATGTATATTACTGGCCCCAGTGCAGGACCAGACTGGATGCTGGGTTGGGTCCTCTTGTTCACAGATGACTATATAGTAGCAGCACTAAATATCTTGCGTTCTTTACAACACTCACCATTTATCCTTTCTATTTGTGTCTCTTTCCTCACAGGCCACAATAAACGTTATCCGCAGTGTTGTGCTCATGGTTTTGGATAAAAACCAGCGGATCAGAGAAATGGAGGTAATGGCAGCTCAGAAAAGCCTGAGCAGCGAAAGAAATGTGGACAACGACCTGGCCTACTTGACTCACGAAGGCTTGTTTATAAGCGATGCATTCAGTGAAGGGGAGCGTCCCCCGGCTCCCAGCAGCACTAACACTCCAATGGATGCATCGCCCAGCAGCAGCAGCAGCGAGCCCTCCGTCGGCGAGTCTGTGTCTGACCCTGAATGCACTACGGACTCCTCATCCAGCAAAGATCACACGCTGCCTTCAGTTTCCCCAGGGGGGGTAGAAATAATGTGAGTAAAATTCAACTTTGTACAACTTTCTGTCTTGTGAAACTAGATCATAACCAAAAGCAGCATTGTTCAGGAAGGAGTGTCTGCCGCCTGCAGTCATCCCCTCGTATATCACCATTGGCATTCTGCACATTTAATGCTTAGTAATGTAGAACTGTCAACGTGTTTTTGCCAAAAGTGTATTGCATTTTTTAATTTTTCGTATGTTTTTACACTTGAAAGTAGTGGTATGGCCGTATAGGTTGTTTTACATTAACCCCTTCACGACCCTTGACGGATATATCCGTCATGGAGCGTATGCCGTTAAGCCTCGCCCCCTGCCGCTGGCAGGTTGCGGTGATCCGCGCACATATCAGCTGTTTTCAACAGCTGGCATGTGTGCCTACAGGTTACGAGTGGAATCGCATTCCACCCGTAACATTAACCCCTTACATCTCGCTGCCAAAGTCTGGCAGCGAGATGTATATACGCGCAGCTTTGATTTTCACTTACCACCGCCCCCCCCACCGGAAGTCACGTGCAAGATCACGTGACTTTCGGTGGTTGCCATGGTAGCACAGGGTCATGTGATGACGCCTGTAGCTATGACGAGTCACTTTCATTTTCACTCGGCCCGGAGCCGATTGAATCAGGAAGTGACCGTATCTGCTGTTTACAGCTGTATAGCTGTGATCAGCAGATAGATCAGAGCGATCGGATTGCTGATCACTATAGCCCCCTAGGGGGACTAGTAAAATAAAAAAAAAAAAACTAAAAGTTCAAATCACCGCCCTTTCACCCCATTGAAAATTAAAGGGTTAAAAAAAATAAATATACACATCTTTGGTATCGCCGCGTTCAGAAATACCCGATCTATCAAAATATAAAATCAATTAATCTGATTGGTAAACGGCGTAGTGGCAAAAAAATTCCAAACGCCAAAATTACGATTTTTGGTCGCCGCAAGTTTTACGCAAAATGCAATAACAGGCGATCAAAACGTAGCATCTGCGCAAAAGTGGTACCATTAAAAATGGCAGCTCGAGACGCAAAAAATAAGCCTTAACTGAGCCATAGGTCCCAAAAAATGAGAACTCTACGGGTTTCAGAAAATGGCGCAAAACATACGCCACTTTTATTGGACATGCTTGTGAATTTTTTTTAACCCCTCAGATACATAAACCTAACATGTTTGGTGTCTACAAACTCGTACCGACCTCAGGCATCATACCCACACATCAGTTTTATCATATAGTGAACACGGTGAATAAAACATCCCAAAAACTATTGTGCCATCACACTTTTTTTGCAGTTTTTCCACACATGGAATTTATTTGCTGTTTTCCAGTACACCATATGGTAAAACTTATGGTTTCATTTAAAAGTGCAACTCGTCCCACAAAAAACAAGCCCTCATATGGCAAGATTGACGGAAAAATAAAAAAGTTACGGCTCTCGGAAGAAGCAGAGCAAAAAACAAAAACAGAAAGTGCCCGGGGGCTGAAGGGGTTAAAGTGAACCTGTCAGCATATTTGGCCACTATAAGCTGCGGCCACCACCAGTAATTCTAGAATACTGTATATAAGGGGGCCCAGGCCACTCTGTATAATATATATTTATAAAAAAAAACAAAAACATTTTTGTAATGCTCACCTAGGGGGACGGTCAAGTCCGATGGGTGTTGCTGCTCTCCGGTCCGGCACCACCTCTCTACGGCGATCTCCATCCTCCTTCTACCCAGCCCAGTGTGGATAAAGTATCCTGCGTCATCCACACAGGCCGGCATTGCGGTCCTGTGCAGGCACACTTAGATGTGCACTGCTCAGGGAAGAGCAAAGTATTGTAGCGTGCATGTGCGGGCGGTCTTTCACCTTTCTTCGCGTCTGCGCATTACAGTACTTTGATCTACCCTCAGCAAGACAGATGAAAGTACGCCTGCGCAGGACCGCAATGCCGGCCTGTGTGGTGATGTAGGTTATATCATCCACAATGGGCTGGGTAGAAGGAGAACAGAGCTTGCCGCAGAGAGGAGGCACCGGACCGGAGAGCAGCGACACCCATCACACCGGATTCCCTATTAGGTGAGTATTATAAAAGTGTTTTTTATGTTATACAGAGCGGTCTGGGCTCTTATATACAGTATGTTAGAATGCTGTATATAAGAGCTCACTTGTGGTGGCCGCAGCTTATAGTCACCAAATCTGGTGACAGGTTCCCTTTTAATAAAAATATCTTCTCTTTGAAGGATTTGCTAGTTGGAGAAAGTTATCTTAGAAATCATATGCAAATCAAGACGTAAGGACACTGGGGGTGTGTCAATGCACGGACACGCCCTCAGTGCATTACCAGACTAATATGCATATGGCTACTAGGCTAGGTTTCTCATGACCAGCACATCCAATCTCTAGAATAAAAGGTAGCATTTATAATAGACAGGAACCTATACGGCCATGCCACTTCTTCCATCTATAAACATTTTCTGAAAGGTTCCCTTTTAAAAGGGTATTCTGATTTCTTCGAAAAGTGTGCTCCTTATATTCTGAAAAATGTAACCACTCTCAGAATAGTTTCAGAAGACAGTCCTCATTATTTTAAAGATTTCTGCTTGAAGTCATTTAACCCCTTCACGACCGCAGGCAGTAAAATTACGTCCTATTTTAACGTGACTTAACGACCAGGGACGTAATTTTACGGCCTAAAGTTCATTTGATTGCTGTGGCCATAGCAACGGCTTTCAAATGATGTCCCCTGCTGTTTCTTACAGCAGGGGACCTTTGCTTCACCCCAGGGGGGGTGGCATCGCCACCCCCCATCGACGATCGATGTGATTGGCTGTTCAAATCTGAACCGCCAACCACATCTTTTGCACTGATTTCGGTAAAAATAATGCCGGAATTAGTGCGATACTATGAGGTCCGGCTATGATGTGCTGTAGCAGGTACAGCAGATCATAGGTGGATCTCAAACATGCCGCCCCCAGCCCCTGTAGTACTGATTGAAGCGATCGTGCTATGACGCGCAATCGCTCCAATCAGTGTGCAGTGGGGCGGTCTGATCTGCCGGTGGCCGCCCTCCCCAGGCCTGTGCTGTATGGGGACCCTCCCCCAACATGTCTGCAGCGTGCAGCACTGGCTGGTACTAGTGGTACCACGCCACCGTTGCTGCTGCCGCTGCTGTCACGTCACGGAGCAGGAGCGGTGAGTATTGTGCTCACCTTGCAGCCCCTGCGCGCTCTTGCGATTGCTCATGCGTGCTTCCGTAATGGCCCCTGCTCGTGCCCCCCTGCGATCTGCCCCCCGACATCCCGATCTGCCCCCCCGACATCCCGATCTGCCCCCCCGACATCCCGATCTGCCCCCCGCCATCTCTATTCTGCAGCTCCTCTGGTATCTCCCTCCTCCTCTGCTCTCCTTGCAGCCCCTGCGCGCTCTTGTGATTGCTCCTGCGCGCTCCCGTAATGGCCCCTGCCCGTGCCCCCCTGCGATCTGCCCCCCCCCGACATCCCGATCTGCCCCCCCCGACATCCCGATCTGCACCCCGACATCCCGATCTGCCCCCCCCCCCGACATCCCGATCTGCCCCCCGCCATCTCTATTCTGCAGCTCCTCCGGTATCTCCCTCCTCCTCTGCTCTCCTTGCAGCCCCTGCGCGCTCTTGCGATTGCTCCTGCGCGCTCCCGTAATGGCCCCTGCCCGTGCCCCCCTGCGATCTGGCACCTCGACATCCCGATCTGCCCCCCCGACATCCCGATCTTCCCCCCCCGACATCTCTATTCTGCAGCTCCTCCGGTATCTCCCTCCTCCTCTGCTCTTCTTGCAGCCCCTGCGCGCTCTTGTGATTGCTCCTGCGCGCTCCCGTAATGGCCCCTGCCCGTGCCCTCCTGCGATCTGCCCCCCCGACATCCCGATCTGCCCCCCCCCGACATCCCGATCTGCCCCCCCCGACATCTCTATTCTGCAGCTCCTCCGGTATCTCCCTCCCCCTCTGCTCTCCTTGCAGCCCCTGCGCGCTCTTGTGATTGCTACTGCGCGCTCCCGTAATGGCCCCTGCCCGGGCCCCCCTGCGATCTGCCCCCCGACATCCCGATCTGCCCCCCGACATCCCGATCTGCCGGCCTCCCCCATGGTCTCTATTCTGCAGCTCCTCCGGTATCTCCCTCCTCCTCTGCTCTCCCCCTCCCGCTCTGCTCTCCCCCTCTGCTGTCCCCCTCCCCCTCTGCTGTCCCCCCCCCCCTCTGCTGCCCCCCCGACCTCTGCTGTCCCCCCGACGTCCTCTTACCGGTCTTCACTGGCCGATCACATCTGCCTCCATTGCTGGGTCCTTCTTCCTGGGTCTTCTGCTGAGCTGTCCAACTTCCTGCCTGCTGCTGCTGTAAAGCTGTTCCTCCTGCTAATCCTCTGGGTACTGTGAGTATAACTTTTTTTTTTTTTTTCTTTTCTTTCCTCTATCCCCTGTCCATTTTTACACCTCGTGCGTCCCGCCGAGCGCTGATCAGGGATGCAGATAACGTATCTGCATCCGTGGTCAGTTTTCGGCGGGACGTTTTTTTTTCCGTATCCCCAACGCTTTTTGTATCGCATCAGTCCGTGCGTCCCGCCGAGCGCTGATCAGGGATGCACATAACGGATCGGCATCCCTGCTCAATTTTTGGCGTGACAAAAAGCATCGGGGATACGGAAAAAAAAAGTCACGCCAAAAATTGAGCAGGGATGCCGATCCGTTATGTGCATCCCTGATCAGTGCTCGGCGGGACGCACGGACTGATGCGATACTTTTTTTTCCGTATCCCCGACGCTTTTTGTATCGCATCAGTTCGTGCGTCCCGCCGAGCGCTGGTCAGGGATGCACATAACGGATCGGCATCTCTGCTCAATTTTTGGCGTGACTTTTTTTTTCCGTATCCCCGATGCTTTTTGTCACGCCAAAAATTGAGCAGGGATGCCGATCCGTTATGCGCATCCCTGATCAGCGCTCGGCGGGACACACGGACTGATGCGATACAAAAAGCGTCGGGGATACGGAAAAAAAAGTATCGCATCTGTCCGTGCGTCCCGCTGAGCGCGGATCAGCATCCCTGCTCAATTTTTGGCGTGACTTTTTTTTTTTCCCGTATCCCCAGCGCTTTTTGTATCTCATCCGACCGTGCCTCCTGCAGCGGCCGATCAGTGCACTGCGTCTGTGCGTTTGAAAAGTCAAATGGCGTTCCTTGTCTTCTGAGCCCCGCCATGTGACCAAACAATTACTTTCCACCACATATGAGGTATCTGCGTACTCGGGAAAAATTGCACAATACGTTTTATGGTGCATTTTTTCCTGATACCGTTGTAAAAAGAAAAAAAAAAAGCTACCTTGTTGCTGCAAAAATTTTAAAAAAAATAAATAATTTTCACGGTTCAACGTTATCAACTTTCAGTGGAGCCCCTGGGGGTACAATGGGGTCACTAAACATCTAGATAAATTCCTTGAGGGGTCTAGTTCCAAAATGGGGTAATTTATGGGGGAGCTCCACTGTTTAGGCACCATAGGGGGGGTCTAAAAACGTGACATGGCGTCCGCTAATGATTCCAACCAATTTTGCTGTCAAATGGTGCCCTTCTCTTCTGAGCCACGCCATGCGCCCAACAATTACTTTCCACCACATGTGACGTATCTGCGTACTCAGGAGAAATTGCACAATACGTTTTATGGTGCATTTTTTCCTGATACCCTTGTGAAAAAAAAGCTACCTGGTTCAAGTAACAGTTCTGTGGTAAAACAAAAGAAAATTGTATTCATGGCTCAACATTATCGACTTCTGTGGAGCCCCTTGGGGCTCACCAAACATCTAGATAAACTCCTTGAGGGGTCTAGTTTCCAAAATGGGGTCACTTTTGGGGGAGCTCCACTGTTTAGGCACCTCAGGGGGTCTCCAAACGTGACATGGTATCCGCTAATGATTCAAACAAATTTTACTGTCAAATGGTGCTCCTTCTCTTCTGAGCCCCGCCATGCGCCCAAACAATTACTTTCCACCACATATGAGGTATCGTCGTACTCAGGAAAAAATGCACTATAAATTTCATGGTGTATTTTTTCCTGATACCCTTGTGGAAAAAAAAGCTACTTAGTTGAAGCAACAGTTTTGTGGTAAAAAAAAAAAAAAAAAAAAAAATATTTTCACAGATCAACTTTATAAACTTTTGTGAAACCCCCAGGTGTTCAAAGTGCTCACCAAACATCTAGAAAAAGTATTTGAGGGCTCTAGTTTCCAAAATGGGGTCACTTGTGGGGGAGCTCCATTGTTTAGGCACCTCAGGGGGTCTTCAAACCTGACATGGCGTCCGCTAATGAGTGCAGCTAATTTTGCGTTCAAAAATTCAAATGGCGCTCCTTCCCTTTCGAGCTCTGCTGTGTGCCGAAACATTTGATTTCCACCACATATGAGGTATCTGCGTACTCAGGAGAAAATGGACAATACATATTATGTTGCATTTTTTCCCGATACCCTTGTGAAAAAAAAAGCTACCTAGTTGAAGCAACAGTTTTGTGGTAAAAAAAAAATTTTTCTTTTCACGGCTCAACGTTATAAACTTCTGTGAAGCCCCCAGGTGTTCAAAGTGCTCACCAAACATCTAGAAAAAATATTTGAGGGCTCTAGTTTCCAAAATGGGGTCACTTGTGGGGGAGCTCCATTGTTTAGGCACCTCAGGGGGTCTTCAAACCCGACATGGCGTCCGCTAATGAGTGCAGCTAATTTTGCGTTCAAAAATTCAAATGGCGCTCCTTGCCTTTCGACCTCTGCCGTGCACCCAAACAATTGATTTTTACCCCATATGGGGTATCAGCGTACTCAGGAGAAAATGCACAATAAATTGTAGGGTGCACTTTCTCTTTTCTCCCTTGTAAAAATGAAAATTGTATGGCTAAAGTAACATTTTTGTGTTAAAAAGTAAAATTTTCATTTTTTCCTTCCACATTGCTTTGGTTCCTGTGAAGCACCTAAAGGGTTAATAAACTTCTTGGATGTGGTTTTGAGCAGTGTGAGGGGTGCAGTTTTTAGAATGGGGTCACTTTTGGGTATTTTCTGTCACCTCGGCCTCTCAAAGTCACTTCAAATGTG
Source organism: Anomaloglossus baeobatrachus (assembly GCF_048569485.1). NCBI lineage: Eukaryota > Metazoa > Chordata > Amphibia > Anura > Aromobatidae > Anomaloglossus > Anomaloglossus baeobatrachus. Next base: position 71,752,726 of record NC_134355.1, on the reverse strand, counting down.
ATGTGGTCCCTAAAAAAATTATTTTGTAAATTTTGTTGGAAAAATTAGAAATTGCTGATGAACTTTGACCCCTTCTAACTTCCTAACGAAAAAAAAAATTCTTTCGAAAATTGCGCTGATGTAAAGTAGACAAGTGGGAAATGTTATTTAGTAACTATTTTGTGGGACAAATCTCTCAGATTTATGGGCATAAATTTTCAAAGTTTGAAAATTGCGAAATTTTCGCACAATTTCCTAAAGTTTCACAAATAAACGCAAAAAATATCGGCCTAAATTTACCACTGACATGAAGTACAATATGTCACAAAAAAACAATCTCAGAATCGCCAGGATCCGTTGAAGCGTTCCAGAGTTATAACCTGTCAAAGTGACACTGGTCAGAATTGCAAAAAATGGCCCGGTCATTAGGGTGTTTAAGTGGCCGGGGGTGAAGAGGTTAATACTTATTCCTATGTACTCAAAAATCTGTTTTGATCTCAGAGGAACACGACTTGTGACCGCACAGTAATCAGAGCCGTGTCCTGTAAGGACCAGGACAGGTTTTATGCCCTGGAAGTCAAGAGTTCCTATTACTATTGAATGGAAACAATCCGAGATCTTGGAAACAATGAGAAATGATTTTTCTTTATCGTTCCTTCCATGGGAGACCCAAACCATGGGTGTATAGCTACTGCCCCCGGAGGACACACAAAGTTACTACACTCAAAACGTGTAGCTCCTCCCTCCTAGCATATACACCCCCTGCTAGCCAGATCTAGCCAGTTTCATGCTTTGTGTCAGGAGGACCACACACACGCATGCAGAAGAAAAGCGGGTCCACTGGACCCCCGGCATGTCCCTTCACACCCCCCTGGCGGGGTGCTGTTAAGGTTGACTTCAGGGCAGAAATCCCTTCATGCCGCGCTCCTTCACCATCCCTTAGGGGCTCTGGCTTGAAGTTGGAGCCAACACGGTTCTCACTGCCTTGCAGGAGACCGGCCTCCATCCGCAGCCCTTGTACAGGACCCTGCTGGACGGAGCACTGACCCCCACCCCACAGGGACTGGGCCCTGCGTCTCAAAGCTAAGTATAGAGACGTTTATTCAAGGGTCCTTCTGCATTGTGGGGCACTTTTATTGTGGGGGACAGTGATTGCTTGATAATGCTGCTTTTTTACTGTGTTTCCGGCCGGTTCCACGGTTTTTACTGAGAACCGCGCCGACGATGCCTGATTCTCGGCCGCATGCATAACTCTAGGCCCCGGCTTCAGCCGCGGCCTAGTTTCGTTTCGTTCCCCTGCATGTCAGTCATGCAGGGGGACACTGCAGCGCCGCCCGCCGGCCGCTCTGCACAGGGGAGGACGCTCCTTTTTGAGGAGATGATTCCCTCCCCTGTACATCTCCATCGCCCTCCGATTCCCGCTCCTGGGTTAACCCCCGCCCCCCCCCCTCACTCTGGCGCCATTTTCTCAGCGTCTTAGTACACTGGTCGGCGCTGGCTGCTCTGCAGCAGAGGGAGTGAATACTGGCTGGGGGTCCAGGCTTGGAATTCGGATGGCACTCATAATAGCGGCCTGATAAGTCACAACCTCTGGTTGTGCACTTTTACACACTCTCAGGGCATTCTGTAGGAGTTAATTCTTTATCATAGAACCTCCTCCTCAGCAGCATGTCTCACTCTAGCAGCAAAGCTCCAAGGCTGTACATGAGACTGGATGTCTACATGTTCTGCATGTAACCTCATATTGCCTGAACCGGCACACTGTAATGGTTCTTATGTGGTGGATTCCCCAGGCTGAACCCCTGTCTTGGGTATTCTAGACATTCTAGACAGAGCCCCCACCTCTGCAGCATGTCTCACAGAGCGAGGCTGCAGGCTGTTTTTTATTATCCACTGCAGGTAGTCTCGTACGGCTATACCGAGCTCATAACCACTGTGGCCCCTCAGCATGGGGGCTCATTAAGGGTCCCTCCAGCTGCTCCGGTTTCGGTGGCTGACCCCCGTGGGAATCCTATTTCGAGGAGTCGGCTGTCCCGGCATCTGCTGAGCATGCAGCCCCCTTCTCAGAGCGTTTTCTGCTTCGCTCAGCAAAGCTCACAAGGGACTCTCCTTCTGGGCTCAGACCCCATCCTCCTGACAGGGAGACGCAGGGTCCCCTGTCCTCCCCGTCCCGCAGCTCCGATTTCGAGCTGACTCTCTGGACGAGGAGGATGTCTCTACCACGGGCACGGACGCTACTTTATGTACATTGGTCCGTCAGTAGGTGACGCAGATGCGAATGATTGGATTGCGTCCATTATTCTTGTACTGGGCCTCCATCCGCCTGATCAGGGGAGTATTCCCCGCTGGCAGAAAGGCATCAGTATACCTTTAACAGGACGAAGAGTGTGTTCCTCAACCACTCCAGTTTTCAGCCCGCTGCGTCCAAGCCCACAGCCTATCCTGCAGACCCCACAGCGGGGTTCTGCTGCCTGTCTCCCCCTCCCATCAGAGGTGGTTAAGGAGTGTACTCTTTCGCCAAGGGTAGCCACTCCGGTGTCTAGACTTTCAGCCCGGTTAGTTGTATCAGTGGCTGACGGCACCTCTATATGGATTCTACGGTACATTAATACTGGACCTCAATCCGCCGGTGTTACCTTATCTAGGTGAACACAACGTGTGTTCCTTAACCACTCCAGTTTTCAGGCCCCTGTGACTAGCCCAGGGTCCGCTCTGACACTCGCTTCCCATGAAGCGTGATTCTGAGGACTGTGTTTCCCCTGTCCACCAATGGTGGTCAAGAAGTGGGCTCATTCTCCTCAGGTGGCTCAGCCCGGACCGTTATGTCAGTGGCTGATGGCTCCTCATTTAAGGTTCTGCGGTCCGCCCGGTTGTCCTTTGGGCCAAGTCGGGATGGGGACGGCAGGAGCTTCGTTCTCCTCAGCTTTACAGCAGTGCGGTTTTTTTGTACCTTCTCTGCTTCTCTGGAGGAGATGCATTCTCTCACAGGGACTCTATGCCCAAAACGGTTGCCTGAACTTCCAGACTTCACTCTTTTCATCCTCTGCCAGGTCTGCCATGCTGGACGCCGCACGGCGGTGGTCTGGGCTACCTTCCTCGCTATCCGCAGGCTCCTGTGGCTTCGGAATTGGAAGGCAGATGCCTCTATGGAGGTTCCTTGCTGGGCTCCCCTTTGGTGGGACCAGTTTCCCCGGAACCAACTGGGTGAAATTAAGGAAGCTCTTGGCGGGGAGTGTTCTTCCTTGCCACAAACCTAAACTAGGGAACCTGTCCAGGGCAGGAATCAGTTGAGATTTCGGTGGTTTCCGTTCCTCCATCTGATCATCCTCTAGCTCGGCCTAGGTTCATAGAACCAAATGGCTCGAAGCTGCGTCTTCAGAAGACCGCAGGAGATGCTGTCACTGACTCAGCTTCCTCCGAGCTATTTAGCCACGCCAACAACCTCCTTGGTCGGTGGCAGGCTCTCCCCACTTGGCGACGTAGGTTTCTAACACGTCTCCGTTCAGTGGGGGCGAGATTATATCCCCCTTGGCTACAGGATGGACTTCTGTCCACCCGCCAAACAGATTTTTTCTGTCAACTCCTCCCGGCTACAAGGCCGCCGCCTTCTCACAGGCTGTGGCATTTCTTGCTGGCCAATGGAGTAATGGTACCGGTTCCCGACTGGGAACGGTTCTGAGATTTTTGCTTAAATCTATTCCTAGTCCCCGAAGAGGGCGGTGCTTTTCGACCTGGATCTTTAGCTTTTCAAGCATAGCCAGGTGGGGCGTTTTCACATGGAGTCTCGGTTTTGTTCCGTGTGTTTTTTTCACCGGATCAATCAAGAACCCAAGGAGATTCCCTAGCAGCCATCGGCATCAGAGATGCCTATCGACAGGAGTCAATCGCAGTTTCACACCAGCGTTGACTACGTTTTGACAATCGGAGTGGTCCAATTCGTGGCTCTTCCCTTGGGGTTAGCCAAAGCCCCTCGAGTATTCTCATTGGGGCAGCTGTGATTAGGGTCCTGCCCCCCTAGGGTTTGGCAGTGATCTTTTGCCCTGGACGGCCTTCTTGTCGGGGCTTCATCCAGTGCTGACTCTTAGCAGAGTGCTTCGCTCACTCGCGCCACTCTGACCTATTCGGGTGGCTTGTCTTTCTGTCCAAGTCCACTCTGACTTCGAACCAGAGGTTCTCAGGGCGTCAATGGAAGCGGTTCCTTGCCCAGTTTCTCCTGCGTCCTCTTAGACTGGATGTTTTCCGCTGTAAAAGCGAACTCAATCCTCCCACGGGGTGGTGGCTTCGCCACTGACCAGGGGCTCGTTTCAGTGGTGTCTTCGGCCACTCTGTCTCAGGGGCGCTCCTTTCTGGCCCGTCCCGGGTGATCTTCACCAGGATGCTAGCCTATCCGCCTTGGCAGCAGTATATCTCCACCGCGGAGCGCAGGGCGCTTGGACTCTGTCCGAATCAGTCCTCTGGATCAATGTGCTGGAAATCAGAGCTGTATTTCTGGCTCTCTAAGCCTTCACCATCTGTGGGCGGCTAGGCACATTCGAGTCCAGTCGGACAACGTGACAGCGTTTTCCTACATCAGCTTCCAGGGTGGGACACTCAGCCGCCTGGCAATCTTGGCGGCTCAACATTCTTCAGTGGACAAGGGACTCCTAATCCACCGTATCCGCAGTCCACATCCTAGATGTGGAAACTACGAGGCAGGCTATTTCAGCTGTCCAACCGTGGTCCACAATCCTCAGGTTTTGCGGTAGACACACTGGTTCATGTTTGATCCCAGCTTTGTCTCTTTTCGAATTTCACCCTCTACCTCTTGTCCAGAGTCCTGCGCAAGATCGGTAAAGGGGGCCGTCGGGTCATTCTTCCAGACTGACCCAAGCAGGCTTGGTACTCTGACCTGCTCCTTCTGTCCGTTGGGTTGCCATGGCATCTTCCGGACCGTTCAGACCTTTTCTCAAGAGGTCCGTTTTTCCCGTCAGAATTCTGGATTCTCAGATTGACGGCGTAGCTCTTGAGTCCTGGATCTTGGCGACTTCTGATATCCTTCCTGAAGTCATCTCCGCTATGACTCGAGCTCCAAAGTGTCCTTTGACCTTTTTGGCCTTGCCGACACTCCTGTCCCTTCCACAGTCCGGTCTACAGCTAGGACTATCCCTCATTAAGGGACAGGTCTCGGCTCTGTCAGTATGTGCCAGCGGCGTATCGTCCGGCTGGCTCCGGTGCGCTCCTTTAAGGGCGCATCTCACATCATTCCGCTTTTCCGGCGGCCTATGGAGACCTGGGACCTTAATCCGGTCCTCCCGGTTCCCGGAAACCCCCCTTTGCGCCTCTTGGGGAGGTTTCGTTGTTTCATCTTTCACAGAAAGTACTCTTTCTAGTGGCTATAATTTCCCGCCAGAGAGTTCTGGCTGCACTCTTTCGGAGTCGCCCCCTTTTTTTTTGGTCTTTGCATCAAGACAAGGTGGTCTTCGTCCGACTCCGGCCTTTTTTCCCTAAGGTGGTTTCTGCTTCCACCTTATCCGGGGCAATTTTCCTGCCTTCCTTTTGTCCGGCTCCTGTTCATCGCTTAAGGAAGCGTTGCATATCCTGGATCTGGTGCGGGCGCTCCGGATCTATGTGTCTCGCACCGCCGTTATTAGGCGGTGCACCTCTCTGGTGCTGACTGTTCGTCAGCGTACCGGTCTCTCGGCATCTAAGCCGAACCTGATGTTGGCTTAGGTCGGCCATTTCCGAGACCTACGAGTGTACTCAAGTGCCTTCCCCGCCGGGGATCAGAGCACATTTGGTCAGACCTGTCGGCGCCTTTTTTTTTGGGCTTTCAGGCACCAGGTTACGGCTCAGTAGGTCTGTCAGACTGCAGCTCGAATTAGTCTGCATACTTTTTCGAAGCACTTCCCAAGGCATGCTCATGCTTTGGCAGACGTGGGCTTGGGCAGACGCATTTTTCCGGCGTCTGTCGCCCATTTGTGAAGTTAGGTTTGCCTGCTTCTCAGTTGTCTGTTTATTCCCACCCATGGACTGCTTTGGAACGTCCCATGGTTTGGGTCTCCCATGGAAGGAACGATAAAGAAAAAGAGAATTTTGTTTACTTACCGTAAATTCTTTTTCTTATAGTTCCGACATGGGAGACCCAGCACCCTCCCTATTGCCTGTTGGCAGGTTTCTTGTTCCGTGTGTCTTCACCGGCTGTTATTGTTGTAGAACAGAGGTTCCGGTTCTTCCGGATTTTACTCTGTCTCTTCTTGTGGGTGGATGTCCTCCTTCAGCTTTTGCACTAAACTGGCTAGGACTGGCTAGCAGGGGGTGTATATGCTAGGAGGGAGGAGCTACACGTTTTGAGTGTAGTAACTTTGTGTGTCCTCCGGGGGCAGTAGCTATACACCCATGGTTTGGGTCTCCCATGTCGGAACTATAAGAAAAAGAATTTACGGTAAGTAAACAAAATTCTCTTTATTATGCTTTGCTTTATATATCACCATCATATTCCTCCCCATTTTACAGACATTATCATTACTGTCCCCATTGGGGCTCACAATCTACATTCCCTATCTGTATGTCTTTGGAGTGTGGGAGGAAACCGTATAACCCATAGGAAACCCACGCAAACACGGGGAGAACATAAAAACTCCTGCAGATGTTGTCCTTGGTGGGATATGAACCCAGGACCCCGATGCAAAAAGTATATTGGAAGCTTTTCCTACTGTGGACAGCGGATCTAATAATAAACCTTTTTAGTAAAAACAAAATGATCCACCTACCAAAAAAAACAGTGGATTATGAAGACGGTATACCAGAAATAAGCAAAAAAAATCAGATCCTGGCCTGGTGGTCACATCAGTAGTCCATGGCCACCGGAGAAGATCTCTGCAAACTTCCTCCTACCTTCTGGCATCTCCAACATCTGGCAATACCATTATGCACGATATATGATGTCTCCCCTAGGCTACTAATCAGAAGAGGTGTCGGGGATCCCGGCAAGTAGGAGGAGGTTTGCAGGGCTCTGGTCTGGTGGCCACAGAGTACTGATGAGGCAACCGTAAGGCTGCGTGCCCACGATCAGGGTTCACAGCGTTGTGGACGCAGCATGTTTTCCTTGTTTTCAAAACGCTGCGTTGTACAGTTCAAGCACAGTGATCTGGATTTATAGAAATCTCCTGCCCACTGTGCTTTTTTTTTTCCTGCGGAGTTGAACTGTCCTACGGTGCGGCTTCCCGAGCCACAGCATGTCAATTTATGCTGTTGAGCAACAAGTGTTCTCCACAGAAAGACTGCAGCGTCCCGAAAACTAATCGTGGGCACAGGTAGCTGTGCCCTTTCTACGTTTTTAGAGCATAAACAATTATGCAGACGTCTCCAATATCCAATATGCGTGACGCTTTTATACACCTACAAGAGAAATCAGTCACAGGGAATTGTCAAAGTAAAAAAATCGCTTAAGTAAAGCTGCTGCCAGGAGTCCGTCCCAGACCCGGGTCAGTGGTTTTATCAGGATACAGCAACTAATATCCAAAATAAGGTAAACCTGGGCTGCCCAGCGCTGCTTACAGAATTAAAAGTGAAGTGAGGCGTGAAGGAAATCTGTCACCAGGTCTTTCCCACCCAAACTGAGAGCAGCATAATGTACAAACAAAACCCCTGATTCCAGCAATGTGTCACTTACTGGGCTGCTTCCTGTAGTTTTGATAGAATCATTGTTTTATCAGCAGGAGATTATCAATAGAGGACTAGTAGATCTGCAGTTCTACATATTCATGAGCTCTGTATAACCCTACTCTCGCCCTCGGATGGTAGCTTTCTGCCGATGTACAGTGTACCTAGAAAGCTGCCAATCAGTAATGTGGTCGGGGTTATACAGAGCTCACCATTCAGAAAACTGGTAGATCTCCAGCTGAGAAAACAGTGATTTCATCAGAATTACAGCAAGGACACAGTAAGTGACACATCAATGGAATCAGGATCTCTGTCCCTACATTATGCTCAGGTGGAATAGCAAAAACCTGGGACAGATTACCTTTAACCCCTTCACGACCATGGACTTATATATCCGTCATGGAGCGTGTCCCGTTAAGCCCCGCCCCCTGCCGCGGGCAGGCGGCGGCGGTCGGCACACATATCAGCTATTTTCAACAGCTGACGTGTGCCTGCTAGCCGCGGGTGGAATCGCTTCCACCCGCGGCCATTAACCCCTTAAATCTTGCTGCCAAAGTCTGGCAGCAAGATCTAAATGCACGCGGCCATGTTTTTTACTTACCGCCGCCCCCGCCGGAAGTCAAGTGCGTGATCACGTGACTATCGGTGGTTGCCATCGTAGCACAGGGTCATGTGATGACGCCTGCAGCTACGAAGTTTCACTTTCGATTTTCCTCGGCCGGGAGCAGAGGGAAAAAGAAAGTGACTATTTCTGCTGTTTACAGCTGTATAGCTGTGATCAGCAGATAGCGATCAGCGATCGGATTGCTGATCGCTATAGCCCCCTAGGGGGACTAGTAAAATTAAAAAAAAAAGTAAAAAAAAAAGTTTTAAAAAAATAAAAAAAAACTAAAAGTTCAAATCACCCCCCTTTCCCCCCATTGAAAATTAAAGGGTTAAAAAATAAATAAATATACACATATTTGGTATCGCCGCGTTCAGAAATGCCCGATCTATCAAAATATAAAATCAATTAATCTGATTGGTAAACAGCGTAGTGGCAAAAAATTCCAAATGCCAAAATTACGTTTTTTAGTCGCTGCAAGTTTTACGCAAAATGCAATAACAGGCAATCAAAACGTATCATCTGCGCAAAAATGATACCATTATAAACATCAGCTCGAGACGCAAAAAATAAGCGATCACTGAGCCATAGATCCCAAAAAATAAGAACGCTACGTGTTTTGGAAAATGGCGCAAAACGTGCGCCACTTTTATTGGACAAACTTGTGATTTTTTTTTAACCCCTTAGATACAAGTAAACCTATACATGTTTGGTGTCTACAAACTCGCACCGACCTCAGGCATCATACCCACACATCAGTTTTACCATATAGTGAACACTGTGAATAAAACATCCCAAAAACTATTGTGCCATTACACTTTTTTTTTGCAATTTTTCCGCATTTGGAATTTTTTTGCTGTTTTCCAGTACACCATATGGTACAACTTATGGTTTCATTTAAAAGTACAACTTGTCCCGCAAAAAACAAGCCCTCATATGGCAAGATTGACGGAAAAATAAAAAAGTTACGGCTCTCGGAAGAAGGGGAGCAAAAAACAAAAACGCAAAAATGGAAAGTGCCCCGGGGCTGAAGGGGTTAAGTTTCCATAGGCTTTATCAGTCTTATGGCTGTGCGTTTCAAATTGGCGCTTTCTTCAAGAAATTGAACGTTTTCTGAGCAACATCTTATCAGGGGTTGATTTTAGAAAACATATTTATCAAGTCACTAGGTTGGAGCGCTTTGATGAAATTTTTAAACAATTTAATGCCTTCATGTTGTTTTGTGCCATCTTGAGGCTCGGAGGTGGAACTGCATCGTAAAACCAAACTCTTGCATGAGCAGCAGAGCGTTGCAATGTCAACTACTGCACTGCAGTTTCTCTTTTCGCTACTTTTGGTAATTGCTTCCATATCTAGTAGGCTTCAACGTTTTCCCCTTTAACGCGTTTTGGTCACTAATCTCAAAGCAATTTTTCTTGTTCACTTTACTGGGGGACATGGGAACCAAGGGATAATCTGCTGCTACCTGGAGGCTGACGCTGATATTACATAGACCTAAAAAAACGGTTCCTCTCCAGTAGACTATGCCTTGCCTGTCAGCATCCGGCCTCCTCAATTTTGTTGTTTTTTTTGTCATTGGAGGCAGGGTCTGATTCAGACCTGTCTTAGATGTTGGGTCAACTGTTTTTTCTTTCTTGTTTGGAGTCTAACAGAGTGTAATTGCGCACTTTGTTTGAACCACACTGTAACAGAGTACAGTCTGTATCCTCTGATGCTGGTTTGGCCGGACCAGGGTACCTTGCCATGATCCGGTACGGTGCAGAGGTCTGTTCGCCAGTAAACTCCTGCCCGTTTGCCCCACATAGCATGCGTGTGCATGGATCAGAAGACAGTCTGCCTTCAGGACACGTGAGTATTACCCACTCCAGTCCCCCTCTCCTTCTTGCCCTTGCCTGCCTCTGGTTGCCATCTTCCTTTGTACCTGCAGAGGGCCTATTTCTACTCTGAGGAGGGGCAAGATCTCTGAGCCTCTTGTTTTCTGGGTGTTGCTGCATTAAGGGGCAGGGCTGTATTTCGGGGAAGGGGTTAGAGCAGGAACAGGTTCACACAACAGCTGAGACTTTGTTGCCGCAGTGGTCTTGCTAACAAAGGGTGGGGACGCAGTTTCCGGCCGTCAGCCTCCTGAGCACGCCTGACCAATCAGTGTGACTGCTGACCGGTCACGTGGCTTGTCCAGACATCCTGAACAGGATCGAATCGGTGTAGCGCCCTTTGTCCCACCACTTCCTTTTCCGGCGGTGGCGCCATTTTTGGGCGCAGGCCCTACTGGACTCTGGAACTAGGCGTTCCTCATCTCTGCAACCTATCTATGGATTCAGCTGAAAAGTTTCCTCAACATCACAAGGGTGCACTCTTGGTGGATCATGGTCTGGGTAGGGCTGTTTCCAATTGGGGCTGATACTTGGTGATACTTGTTGCTCCCCAGCGGCCTCACTCACTGCTCACTGGTGGTCTTTTTAATTTTTCATTATCTGTTGCTCCTCTGTCTCTCTGATGTCTGAGTCAAGAGAAGACCGTGCACGCCCTCCAGCTCAGCTCACACTTGTGACTTGTTACCTCAAAAAGTACATGCATAATAAGTTTTCTACCAGCCAGCCTATACCCTATTGTGCCACCTGTAATTCTCCCCATTGCAGATGCCCGCTCCGGGTACCTCAATAATTTTGGAAGAGAGTGTGTTTGCTCTATCTGGACCCGTGATCTAGCTCAAACTGCCTAGAGCTAACTAGGGTGTCCAGGATCCTGATTACTGCAGTGTTATGACTCTCTGTCAGCGAGTCAGACACTCCAGTGACCACTCATCAGTATCACAGGACTCTGCTGCGCTCTAAGCGCCCTCATGTATCGTCTCCTTGCAGGTCCCCTTCTCTGGAAAGGCACTCTGCGGCCTTTCCATCTCCGCTGGGGCTACATTCTCTGGTGCCTTCAAACTCTAGCTCTAGTGCAGAGTCTATGTTGGACCGTTATCAGGTGGGACGGTTGAGAGTTTAATAACAGCTGTTGATTCTTCCCCTGGCAGTCACACTAGTGGACCTCCTTCCACCCAGTAAAGCAGGCTTCTTTAGGATGGCCTAGCGTGTGGCGAAATCCTTTGCTGACCATGAGGAGTTTACTGAGGTGTTACAGAGAGCCTAGTAATACTCAGACAAACATTTTCAGAAAGTAGTCGTATGGAGGTGATGTACCGGTTTCCAGCAGTGCTGATGGCATCATGGTCTACTCCGCCAGTGGTTGATACTTTTGTACCCCGCCTGTCTAGAACAAATAACTTGCCTCTTGGTGAGGTTGCGAAATTAAAGGATCCCACAGACAGACGCATTGAGTAAGTGGCTACATTTGCTTTTGAGGAAGCAGGCTCTGCCCTTTATCTGGCCTTCGCCACCACTTGAATTGCTAAAGCTGTTTTGGCTTCACAGGGCCTGGTATTTGGACGTCCTCAATCTACTGGGTGATGTTCCATAGCTTTTTCCAGAGCGCCCAGACCTTTTGTCCCAGGGCCTATTCTCCCATCACAATTTTCAGTCGCTTGCATTAACGGCATGGCTATGGAAGTCACGGTTCTGAGGAGGTCAGGTCTTTCGTAGTCGGTTATTCAGACCATGATTAGGGCTCGTAAACCTTCTTCACATCATATTTACCATCTCGCACTTGGAGAGCATACTTTCGCTGTTGCGAGTCTACTGTTATTTTTCTGATGTCTTTTTCTTTACTGGCACTGTTTTCCTTTTTTCAGTCCGGGTTGGACACAGGGCTAGCACTTAACTCCCTTAAAGGACAGGTTTCCACCCTTGCTATCTTCTTTGAGAAGAAATTGGTCGCGGAGCCACAGATGAAGACCTAAACTCTACTTTTTAGTTCTTCCCTCATTGCATTCCAAGAGCTATACATTTCTTTTTTTTCTTCCAACATAACGATATGAGGGCTTGTTTTTTGAGGGATAATTTCTAGTATTTATTGGTACCATTTTTTTGGTTCTTAGAACTTCTGATAGTCTTATAGACTTCCATAAACAAAAAGGATATGTCAAGCACAATAGGGTCTAATCAGGGTAAAACAGTGGGGGGACCTTGGGAGTCTGCTCACCTGGTGGGGTTGTGTGTAAAGGTACCGTCACACTAAGCAACATCGCTAGCAACATCGCTGCTGATGCACAACTTGCTAGCGATGTTGCTGTGTGTGACATCCAGCAACAACCTGACCCCTGCTGTGAGGTCGTTGGTTGTTGCTGAATGTCCTGGGCCATTTTTTAGTTGTTGCTGTCCCGCTGTGAAGCACACATCGCTGTGTGTGACAGCAACAACTAAATGTGCAGTGAGCAGGAGCCGGCTTCTGCGGACGCTGGTAACCACAGTAAACATTGGGTAACCAAGAAGCCCTTCCCTTGATTACCCGATATTTACCTTCGTTACCAGCGTCCGCCGCTCTCAGCTGTCAGTGCCGGCTCCTGCTCCCTGCACACGTAGCCAGACTACACATCGGGTAATTAACCCCATGTGAACTGTAGCTAGGAGAGCAGGGAGCCAGCGCTAAGCAGTGTGCGCGGCTCCCTGCTCTCTGCACATGTAGCTGCAGTACACATCGGGTAATTAACCCCGTGTGTACTGTAGCTAGGAGAGCAGGGAGCCAGCGCTAAGCAGTGTGCGCGGCTCCCTGCTCTCTGCACATGTAGCTGCAGTACACATCGGGTAATTAACCCCATGTGTACTGTGGCTAGGTGTGCAGGGAGCCAGCGCTAAGCGGTGTGCGCTGGTAACCAAGGTAAATATCGGGTTGGTTACCTCATATTTACCTTAGTTACCAAGCGCAGCATGCTTCCACGTGTAGCCACGCTCCAGTGATCCCTGCCAGGTCAGGTTGCTGGTGGGATCGCTGGAGCGTCGCTTAGTGTGACATCTCACCAGCGACCTCCTAGCAACTTACCAGCGATCCCTATCAGGTTGTATCGTTGTTGGGATCGCTGGTAAGTTGTTTAGTGTGACTGGGCCTTAACACAACCACTATAATGTATTGTTTTAGGCTGCTGCAGCATCCAAAGTTAAATGTAAAGTATTTCCTTGAGAATAGATATAATCTGTGCTGTTGAACATAAAAGAGATCTAGAAGCCGATAGATGAAGGTTGGTTTAATGTCAATGCGTTTCTGAATCAGACACCTTCCTCAGGACAACCATGTGTCTCATTGACTCAGAAACGCGTTGACATTAAACCACTCTTCATCTATGAGCTTGTAGGCTTCCATAGATGGAAGACTAAAGTGGGCTTTACACACTTATGACATCGCTAATGCGTTGTCGTTGGGGTCACGGAATTGGTGACGCACATCCGGCCGCATTAGCGATGCCTTTGCGTGTGACACCTATGAGCGATTTTGCATCGTCGCAAAAACGTGCAAAATCGCTCATCGGTGACATGGGGGTCCATTCTCAAATATCGTTACTGCAGCAGTAACGAAGTTGTTCCTCGTTCCTGCGGCTGCACACATCGCTCCGTATGACACCGCAGGAACGAGGAAGCTGTCCTTACCTGCCTCCCGGCCGCTATGCAGAAGGAAGGAGGTGGGCGGGATGTTACGTCCCGCTCATCTCCGCCCCTCCGCTGCTATTGGGCGGCGGTTCAGTGACGCTGCTGTGACGCTGAACGAACCGCCCCCTTAGAAAGGAGGCAGTTCGCTGGTCACAGCGACGTCGCCGGGCAGGTAAGTATGTGTGACGGCTCTGGGCGATGTTGTGCGCCACGGGCAGCGATTTGCCCGTGTCGCACAACAGATGGGGGCGGGTACGCACGCTGGCGATATAGCGATATCGGTATCGATATTGCAGTGTGTAAAGCGGCCTTTAGGCTATGTGCGCACGCTGCAGATTTGGTGCAGAAATATTCTGCATTAAATCTGCACCTTCTGGCAGAAAAACGCACCAAAAAACGCATGCATTTTGTTGTGTTTTTTTGTGCCATGCATTTTTTTTTAATGAAGTCAATGGGTGGAAGGGCTAAAAAATACTGCAGGAAAAAACGCACCACCAACACATGTTAAATCTCCTGCAGAACCATTTGCAAATATAGTGGAGCCTTGGATTACGAGCATAATTGGTTCCGGGAGTGAGCTCTTAAACCAAGTTACTCTTATATCAAAGTAAATTTTCCCATAGCAAATAACTGAAACACAAACAATTCGTTCCACAACCGAAAAATATTTACTGCACTTATACAAATTTATTACAGTAATACAAAATAATGTCCTGTATTCATATAAAATGATTACAGAACACTAATACCAAATACTGTACAGTAATAAACATATAAAGCAAATTACACTGCTCGTTAGCTTACAATAGAATTGTTGCTGTGCGGGAGGTACAGTATAGAGAAAAAATGATGTATAAATATGACAACCTTTATTCTAATACAATACATAAAAAAACACCCCACAAATCTATTTTCCCAAAAATAAGGGCAGAACTAAGCCAAATGTGGGGTATACTGCACAGGTAGATTACAGTACAAGCAATGTGCTGTACAGGTTAGCAGAAAGAAAGTACAATACTGTATCCACAAATGAAAATTGATAGATATGCTATATAGTATATGCTGTACAATGATATACTGTATACAGTACATATATACAGAAAGTTACCTCCAGAGCGGGTCAGAGCGTGGTGAAAGAACGGAACCGGAAGTGTGCACGGTGAGAATTTGCTCTTATTGCAAAGCATTGCTCTTAATCCAAGTTACAAATTTTAAAAAAAGCTTTGCTTGTCTTGCAAAACCCTCTCAAACCAAGTTACTCTTAATCCAAGGTCCCACTGTATATGCATTTTGCCCCACCCCACAAATGCATAAAACAGCTATGAGGAGACTCTCGGCTATTACCGCTTTGTGTGGATACGGCCCTAGCAGCCTTGTTGTATTGTCACTTGTAGTTGTGACTTTTTGCATTCATTATAATGTTGATCCTTTCGATTTTGTGTAAAGAATTCTTTCACAGCAGGCACTGACTTTCCAGAATGAACCTTATACTGGAGACAGTGGATCATTTTGAGATTGCTAAATCATTAATGGAGTTATGTATTACGTCACTAGATGTCTTCGCAGCTGTCTGTCTCTCTGCTATTTCCAGCACAGTATCGGGCTCATTCATTATTAAAGAGGGTTATTTGCATTAATGTCATTGCTGCCTTATGCGATATTTTGACTTTTTACCCTTTTTTTAGCTGTAAAGACAGAAGAACTGAATTAATCATGTGCATTTATTCTGCTTTTCTTTAAAGGATGACTGAGGATCTAAAATTAACAGACCTGGAACTTGGGAAAATTGCAAACAATATACAGGAGCTTCTGTACAGTGCCTCCGACATCTGTCACGACCGCTGTGTCAAGTTCCTGCTGGCGAGAAGCAAAGTACGTGATGCATTTCTAACAGATGTGTGCATGATCGCTTTATATATAAGGGAATAATGTGCTCAAGTCAAGCAAGTATTGAACGCTACAGTACACCACGGTTTTGTTTGCCTATATGCACATCTGCTGCAATTCCAATCTTCTTTTTTTTCTTTGCTGATGAGCCAGAAATGCATTTCTGTAAGGCTGCTTTCACACTACGTTTTTGTAACATGTGTCCTGAACGTTTTTTTTAACGCAAAAACGGATCCAGTACAAATGTGTTTTCATTTCAATGCATTTGCAATTTACTCGTGTCGACATGCCTTTGCGTGCGTTATAGTCAGGATCCAGCAACTTGGAGTTTTTTTACTTTTTTAAAAAACGCTTATTGTAGCATTTTTAGGCTGGTTTCACACTACGTCTTTTTATCATCCGTTGAAAACGTTTTTTTAACGGAAGTACGGATCCTGTGCAAATCCGTTTTCATGTCAATGCATTTTCAATGGACTCGCGTCCACCTGCGTTTGCGTGCGTTTGCGTCCGTTAGACGCAGGATCCGTCCTTTTGCGTTATTTTAACATGTTTCAAAAACGCAACATGTAGCGTTTTTGAGCTCTGTCCAAATACTGCAAATTGCTGGATCCTGACTATAACGCACGGAAATGCAGGTGAACGCTGCATGCTGATAGACAGGATCCTGCTTTTGGACTGAGCATGCCCAGAACCAGTGTCTCTCTCTCTCTCTCTCTCTCTCTCTCTCTCTCTCTCTCTCTCTCTCTCGTAACCAAGATAAATATCGGGTATCCAAGGCCGATGTTTACCTTGGTTACCAGCGTCTGCAGCTGTCAGAAGCCTCCTCCCAGTCTAGTTACCCTCACTCCCGATCACATGACTACAATGCCCGCCCCTAAACATCCACTGCAGGATCCTGCAAAATAACATATGCGTTTGCATACGTTATTTGCTGTAAAAGCAGGATCCGTACTTTCGTTAAAAAAACGTTTTCAACGGATGTTAAAAAGACGTAGTGTGAAACCAGCCTTAGCTGCATTCAAATACTGCATGTCACTGGATCCTGACTGTACTGCACGCAACCGCATGTGAACGCTGGCATGCTGATAAACAGGATCCTGTTTGGCCAGAAACCAGCCTGGTATAATCACAGCTTTTCTTTCTTTCTTTCTTTCTTTCTTTTCTTTCTTTCCTTTCTTTCCTTTCTTTCTTTTCTTTCTTTTCTTTCCTTTCTTTCCTTTCTTTCCTTTCTTTCCTTTCTTTCCTTTCTTTCCTTTCTTTCCTTTCTTTCTTTTCTTTCTTTCCTTTCTTTCCTTTCCTTTCTTTCCTTTCCTTTCCTTTCCTTTCCTTTCTTTCTTTCCTTTCTTTCTTTCCTTTCTTTCTTTCCTTTCCTTTCTTTCTTTCCTTTCTTTCTTTCCTTTCCTTTCCTTTCTTTCCTTTCCTTTCCTTTCCTTTCCTTTCTTTCCTTTCCTTTCCTTTCCTTTCTTTCCTTTCCTTTCCTTTCCTTTCTTTCTTTCCTTCCTTTCCTTCCTTTCTTTCCTTCCTTTCCTTCCTTTCCTTTCTTTCCTTTCTTTCCTTTCTTTCCTTTCTTTCTTTCTTTCTTTCTTTCTTTCTTTCTTTCCTTTCTTTCCTTTCTTTCTTTTTCTTTATCGTTCCTTTGGGAGACCCAGACCATGGGTGTTTAGCTTCTGCCTCCGGAGGACACACAAAGTACTACACTTAAAAGTGTAGCTCCTCCCTCTGAGCTTATACACCCCCTGGTAGCCAGTCCTAGCCAGTTTATCGCTTTGTGTTCAGGAGGCATACATCCACACATGCATTGTCATGTGATTTGTTTGACTTTTGGAAAGAGTTTGAAGAAAAGCGGGTCCATGTCTGGACTCCCGGCATGTCCCTTCTCACCCCACTGTGTCGGCGGTGTTGTTAAGGTTGATTTACAAGGCTGCAGCCTTACATGCCGCGCTCCTTCACCATCCCTTCTGGGCTTTGGCTTGAAGTGGGAGCCAGCACGGTCTCCATGCCTGGCAGGAGTCCGGTCTCCATCCACAGCCCCTTGAGAATTCTGTTGGACCGGAGCACTCATCCCCAGGGACATGGCCCTGCGTCTCAGCAGCTAAGTACCTGAGACGTTTATGTTGGGGGTTCCGGTTCTTTATTGTCAGGGGAGAGTATGCTGTATGTGATTGTTTTAACTTTTCCGGCAGGTTCTCTAGCTTTTGCCTGAGAACCGCGCCGATGGTGCCTGCTTGTCGGCCTCGCCGCTTAAATGTAGACCCCGGCTTCGCCGGAGGCCTAGTTTCGTTTTCCTGCCCTCGCATGTCACTCATGCAGAGGGACAGGTTCGGCTCCTCCGGCGGCCGTTCTACACAGGGGAGGGACACTCTGGGCGTCCCCCCTTCCCTGCAGGTCTCTATAGCCCTCCAGTTCCCACTCTTTTATAGGAACGCCCCCTAGTCCCGCCCCCTCTCTTCGCTCCGGCGGCCATTTCTCAGGCAGAGTTCACTCTGCTCTGGGACATCCTGCATTCTGCATCTCTGCTGAGGTGCTGCGACTGGGGGACCGGGCTTCGGGATCTGGAGGGCACACAACACCGCGCTCAGCGGTCTGGTAAGCCACAGCCGGTCTCCGGTTGTGGACCTCTGTATATTCTCCCTGGGGTTCATTCTCTGCAAAGCCCCCACTCCAGCAGCATGTCTCACACAAGGAGCAAGGCTCCAAAGCTTTATTCTGCATGCACTGCATGTAAGCTCCTGCTGCCTGAGCCGAGCATTTATCCACACTGTGATGGTTGCTCTAACTTGGTGGTGCCACAGCCTGGAGTCTCACCCCCAGTGGTCTCTCAGGCTGCTGCTGCACCTGTGACTGAACCCCCGGCCTGGGTAGAGTCCTTTTCTAGGTCCATATCCCAGTCATTTGCTGAGTCCATGGGACTTTTGTCCAGGACTTTGATGAATATGCATCAGCCCCCCTCACAGGGTGCCTCTAATACTCTTGACAGAGGATTCCTATCCTCTGACCTCTGTCCATCGGAGCTCACGAGGATTCATCATCTGATCCCAGACCCCGTCCTTCTAAGAGAAGGCGCAGGGTTTCCTCCCCCTCCCCATCCCACGGCTCTGTCTCAAGAGCTGACTCTCAAGATGAGGAGGATGCCCTCACTGGGGGCTCGGAGGCTATGTATCCCTTCGATTTCTCTGAGGGTGACTCAGATCTTAGTGATTTGATTGCTTCTATTAATTCTGTGCTGGATCTCAATCCGCCAGTGTCAGAGGAGCAACTCTCTTTGGCAGAAAAACATCAGTTTACCTCGCCTAAGAGAGTGAAGAGTGTGTTCTTTAACCACTCCAGTTTTCAGACCGCTGTGACCAAACCCAGGGCCTGCCCTGACAAACGCTTTCCAAAGCGTGGTTCTGATGACCGGTTTCCATTTCCACCTGAGGTGGTCAAGGAGTGGTCTCACTCCCCAAAGGTAGACCCTCCGGTGTCTAGGCTCTCAGCCCGGACCGTTGTGTCGGTGGCTGACGGCACCTCACTTAAGGATTCCACTGACCGTCAGATTGACCTTCTGGCCAAATCTGTGTATGAAGCTGCGGGGGCCGCGTTTTCCCCGACTTTTGCAGCAGTGTGGGCTCTCAAAGCCATCTTTGCTTCTCTAGAGGAGATGCATTCCCTCACCAAGGAATCTATGCCTGAGATGGTTACCTTAACTTCTCAGGCTTCAGCTTTTTCATCTTATGCCATGTCTGCCATGCTAGAGGCTGCTCACCGCACTGCGGTGGCTTCAGCTAATTCTCTTGTTATCCGCAGGATTTTGTGGCTTCGAGAGTGGAAGGCAGATGCTTCTTCCAAGAAGTTTCTTGCTGGGCTCCCTTTTGCTGGTTCACGGCTGTTTGGTGAACAGCTGGATGAAATCATTAAAGAAGCTACTGGCGGGAAGAGTATTTCCATGCCACAAACCAAGACCAGGAAACCCGCCCAGAGTAGGAATCAATCGAGGTTTCGTTCCTTTCGTTCCTCCAACTGGTCATCCTCTAAGCCTTCCGCCTCGTCCGCTAACTCAGCCAAGGATCAGAAATCCAACTGGCGCCCAAAAGCGCGTCCGCAGAAGACCGCAGGAGGTTCTGCCACTAAGGCAGCTTCCTCATGACTCTCGGCCCGCTCCAGCCACGTCCTTAGTCGGTGGCAAGCTCTCCCACTTTGGCGACGCTTGGTTAAAGCAAGTCTCCGATCAGTGGGTGAGAGACATCATATCTCACGGCTACAGAATAGAATTCTCTTCCAGCCCGCCAAACAGATTTTTTTCTCTCAACTCCCCCCTGCTCCAAGGCCGCCGCCTTCTCGCAGGCCGTGGCGTCCTTGCAGGCAAACGGAGTGATTGTCCCAGTTCCCGCTCAGGAACGGTTCAGAGGTTTTTACTCAAATCTCTTCCTAGTTCCAAAAAAGGACGGTACCTTCCGGCCCATCCTGGATCTCAAGCTTCTCAACAAGCATGTCCGGGTGCGGCATTTTCGCATGGAGTCTCTGCGATCAGTCATTGCCTCTATGACCCAAGGGGATTTCCTGGCGTCCATCGACATCAGAGATGCCTATCTACATGTGCCAATCGCAGTGTCACATCAGCGTTGGTTACGTTTTGCGATAGGAGAGGATTATTTCCAATTCGTGGCTCTCCCCTTCAGGTTAGCCACGGCCCCTCGGGTATTCACCAAGGTCATGGCGGCAGTGATTGCGGTCCTGCACCTCCAGGGGTTAGCAGTGCTTCCTTATCTGGACGACCTTCTGGTCAAGGGTCCATCCAGCGCAGACTGTCAGCGGAGTGTTTCGCTCACTCTCGCCACCCTAGCCCAATTCGGGTGGATTGTCAATCTTCCCAAATCCACTCTGACTCCGACCCAGAGTCTCACGTACCTAGGGATGCAGTTCGAGACTTTGCTGGCACTTGTGAAGTTGCCCTTAATCAAACAGCAGTCCCTCCAGCTAGCGGTGCGCTCTCTCCTGAGGCCCCATCGTTATTCCCTCAGGTGCCTGATGCAGGTGCTGGGTCAAATGGTGGCCTCAATGGAGGCGGTTCCCTTTGCCCAGTTCCATCTGCGTCCTCTGCAGCTGGACATTCTCTGCTGTTGGGACAAGCGGCCTTCCTCCTTACAGAGGTTAGTGGCTCTGTCACCACGGACCAGGAGCTCTCTTCAGTGGTGGCTTCGAGCCCTCTCCCTGTCCCAAGGGCGCTCCTTCCTGACTCCGTCCTGGGTGATTCTCACCATGGATGCCAGCCTATCCGGCTGGGGAGCGGTACATCTCCACCACAGAGCTCAGGGCACTTGGACTCTGTCCGAGTCAGCCCTTTCAATCAATGTGCTGGAAACCAGAGCTGTGCTTCTCTCTCCTAGCCTTTCACCACCTGTTGGCGGGCAGGCACATTCGAGTCCAGTCAGACAACGCGACAGCGGTTGCCTACATCAATCACCAAGACGGGACACGCAGCCGCCTGGCAATGTTGGAGGTCCAACGCATTCTTCAATGGGCGGAGGACTCCAAGTCCACTATATCCGCAGTCCACATCCCTGGCGTAGAAAACTGGGAGGCAGATTATCTCAGCCGTCAATCCGTGGACGGTGGCGAGTGGTCTCTGCACCCGGCAGTGTTTCAGTCAATCTGCCGCAAGTGGGGCACTCCGGACGTGGACCTAATGGCATCCCGTCACAACAACAAGGTTCCGGTTTACGTGGCTCGCTCCCACGA
The DNA here is from genome assembly GCF_048569485.1 of Anomaloglossus baeobatrachus. Lineage (NCBI taxonomy): Eukaryota > Metazoa > Chordata > Amphibia > Anura > Aromobatidae > Anomaloglossus > Anomaloglossus baeobatrachus. The sequence continues at coordinate 71,731,375 of NC_134355.1, read as the reverse complement.
TCCTCAGGCCTTCGCCGCGGACGCTCTGGTTCAAGACTGGTCCCAGTTTCGTCTGTCCTACGTGTTTCCCCCTCTAGCTCTATTGCCCAGAGTCCTGCGCAAGATCAGAATGGAGGTCCGTCGAGTCATCCTCATTGCACCGGACTGGCCCAGGCGAGCTTGGTATCCGGCCCTGCTCCAACTGTCCGTGGAGATGCCGTGGCATCTTCTGGACCGTCCAGACCTGCTCTCGCAAGGTCCGTTTTTCCGCCCGAATTCTGCGGCACTCAAATTGACGGCGTGGCTCTTGAGTCCTGGATTTTGACGGCTTCTGGTATTCCTCCTGAAGTCATCTCCACTATGACTCGGGCCCGTAAGTCTTCCTCCGTCAAGATCTATCACAGGACTTGGAAAATTTTCCTGTCCTGGTGTCGCTCTTCCGGCCATTCTCCTTGGCCATTCTCGTTGCCGACCCTTCTGTCTTTTTTACAGTCCGGTCTGCAGCTAGGACTGTCCCTCAACTCTCTCAAGGGACAAGTCTCAGCTCTATCAGTGCTGTTCCAGCGGCGTCTCGCCCGGCTGGCTCAGGTCCGCACCTTCATGCAAGGTGCGTCTCACATCATTCCGACTTATCGGCGGCCCTTGGATCCCTGGGACCTTAACTTGATCCTCACGGTATTGCAAAAACCCCCTTTCGAGCCCCTTAGGGAGGTTTCTTTGTATCGTCTTTCTCAAAAGGTGGCCTTTCTAGTTGCCATAACTTCTCTCAGGAGAGTCTCTGATTTGGCTGCGCTCTCCTCGGAGTCACCTTTTTTGTTTTTTCACCAAGACAAGGTAGTTCTCCGTCCGACCCCGGACTTTCTTCCTAAGGTGGTCTCTCCTTTCCACCTTAACCAGGATATTTCCTTGCCTTCCTTCTGTCCGGCCCCTGTTCATCGCTTTGAGAAAGCGCTGCATACTCTAGATCTGGTGCGTGCTCTCCGGATTTATGTGTCTCGCACCGCTGCGCTTAGGCGGTGCACCTCTCTTTTTGTGCTAACCACAGGGCGGCGCAAGGGTCTCTCTGCTTCTAAGCCGACCTTGGCCCGTTGGATTAGATCGACCATTTCGGACGCCTACCAGAGTACTCAGGTGCCTCCCCCGCCGGGGATCAAAGCACACTCGACCAGAGCTGTCGGTGCCTCTTGGGCTTTTAGGCACCAGGCTACGGCTCAACAAGTCTGTCAGGCTGCCACTTGGACTAGCCTGCATACCTTTTGGAAGCACTACCAAGAGCATGCTCATGCTTCGGCAGATGCGAGCTTGGGCAGACGCATCCTTCAGGCGGCTGTCGCCCACTTGTGAAGTTAGGCTCCGCCTACTTCTTAGTTTTTTCTGTTTATTCCCACCCATGGACAGCTTTGGAACGTCCCATGGTCTGGGTCTCCCAAAGGTACGATAAAGAAAAAGAGAATTTTGTTACTTACCATAAATTCTTTTTCTTATAGTTCCGTATTGGGAGACCCAGCTCCCTCCCTGTTGCCTGTTGGCAATTTTCTTGTTCCGTGTGTTATCACCGGCTGTTGTCGTGGACAGAGTCTCCGGTTGTTCCGGTTCTTACTCGGTTCTACTTGTGGGTGGCTATTCTCCTTCAGCTGTTGCACTAAACTGGCTACCAGGGGGTGTATAAGCTCAGAGGGAGGAGCTACACTTTTAAGTGTAGTACTTTGTGTGTCCTCCGGAGGCAGAAGCTAAACACCCATGGTCTGGGTCTCCCAATACGGAACTATAAGAAAAAGAATTTACGGTAAGTAACAAAATTCTCTTTTTTTCCTTTCTTTCCTTTCTTCCTTTTTTTCTCTTTCTTTCCTCTTTCTTTCCTCTTTCTTTCCTCTTTCTTTCTTTCCTCTTTCTTTCTTTTCTTTCTTTCCTTTCTTTCCTCTTTCTTTCCTTTCTTTCTTTCCTTTCTTTCTTTCCTTTCTTTCTTTCTTTCCTTTCTTTCCTTTCCTTCTTTCTTTCCTTTCCTTCTCTTTCTTTCCTTCTCTTTCTTTCCTTCTCTTTCTTTCCTTCTCTTTCTTTCCTTCTCTTTCTTTCCTTCTCTTTCTTTCCTTCTCTCTTTCCTTTCCTTCTTTTTCTTTCCTTCTCTTTCTTTCCTTTCCTTCTCTTTCTTTCTTTCCTTTCTTTCTTTCCTTTCTTTCTTTCCTTTCTTTCTTTCCTTTCTTTCTTTCCTTTCTTTCTTTCCTTTCTTTCTTTCCTTTCTTTCTTTCCTTTTTTTCTTTCTTTCCTTTCCTTCTCTTTCTTTCCTTTCTGTCTTTTCCTTCTTTCTTTCCTTTCCTTCTCTTTCTTTCCTTTTTTTCTCTTTTTTTCCTTTTTTCTCTTTCTGTCCTTTCCTTCTCTTTCTTTCCTTCTCTTTCTTTCCTTTCCTTCTCTTTCTTTCCTTCTCTTTCTTTCCTTTCCTTCTCTTTCTTTCTTTCCTTTCTTTCTTTCCTTTCTTTCTTTCCTTTCTTTCTTTCCTTTTTTTCTTTCTTTCCTTTCCTTCTCTTTCTTTCCTTTCTGTCTTTTCCTTCTTTCTTTCCTTTCCTTCTCTTTCTTTCCTTTTTTTCTCTTTTTTTCCTTTTTTCTCTTTCTGTCCTTTCCTTCTCTTTCTTTCCTTCTCTTTCTTTCCTTTCCTTCTCTTTCTTTCCTTCTCTTTCTTTCCTTTCCTTCTCTTTCTTTCTTTCCTTTCTTTCTTTCCTTTCTTTCCTTTCTTTCTTTCCTTTCTTTCCTTTCTTCCTTTCTTTCCTTTTTTTCCCTTTTTTCCTTTTTTTCTCTCTTTCCTTTCCTTCTCTTTCTTTCCTTTCTGTCTTTTCCTTCTCTTTCTTTCCTTTCCTTCTCTTTCTTTCCTTTTTTTCTCTTTTTTCCTTTTTTCTCTTTCTTTCCTTTCCTTCTCTTTCTTTCCTTTTCTTTCTTTCCTTCTCTTTCTTTCCTTTCCTTCTCTTTCTTTCTTTCCTTTCTTTCTTTCCTTTCTTCCTTTCTTTCCTTTTTTTCTCTTTTTTTCCTTTTTTTTCTTTCTTTCCTTTCCTTCTCTTTCTTTCCTTCTCTCTTTCCATTCCTTCTTTTTCTTTCCTTCTCTTTCTTTCCTTTCCTTCTCTTTCTTTCTTTCCTTTCTTTCTTTCCTTTCTTTCTTTCCTTTCTTTCTTTCCTTTCTTTCTTTCCTTTCTTTCTTTCTTCCTTTCTTTCCTTTTTTTCTTTCTTTCCTTTCCTTCTCTTTCTTTCCTTTCTGTCTTTTCCTTCTTTCTTTCCTTTCCTTCTCTTTCTTTCCTTTTTTTCTCTTTTTTTCCTTTTTTCTCTTTCTGTCCTTTCCTTCTCTTTCTTTCCTTCTCTTTCTTTCCTTTCCTTCTCTTTCTTTCCTTTCCTTCTCTTTCTTTCCTTCTCTTTCTTTCCTTTCCTTCTCTTTCTTTCCTTTCCTTTCTTTCTTTCCTTTCTTTCCTTTCTTTCTTTCCTTTCTTTCCTTTCTTCCTTTCTTTCCTTTTTTTCCCTTTTTTCCTTTTTTTCTCTCTTTCCTTTCCTTCTCTTTCTTTCCTTTCTGTCTTTTCCTTCTCTTTCTTTCCTTTCCTTCTCTTTCTTTCCTTTCCTTCTCTTTCTTTCCTTTTCTTTCTTTCCTTCTCTTTCTTTCCTTTTTTTCTCTTTCTTTCTTTCCTTTCTTTCTTTCCTTTCTTCCTTTCTTTCCTTTTTTTCTCTTTTTCCTTTTTTTTCTTTCTTTCCTTTCCTTCTCTTTCTTTCCTTTCTGTCTTTTTCCTTCTCTTTCTTTCCTTTCCTTCTCTTTCTTTCCTTTTTTCTCTTTCTTTCCTTTCCTTCTCTTTCTTTCCTTTTCTTTCTTTCCTTTCTTTCTCTTTCTTTCTCTTTCCTTCTCTTTCTTTCCTTTCCTTCCCCCCAGCGGCTGAATTCCCAGTCTGTCACGTCCAGTTCCACTAACTCCCGATCACATGACTCCAATACTCGCCCATAAACTTCAAGTGACAAGATCCTGTAAACTAACACATGCGTGTGCATGCGTTTCTCTTTGGAAAAACAGGATATGCTTTTGCAGCAAAAAACCGTTCATAACGCATGTTAAAAAACGTAGTGTGAAAATTGTATCCTGGCTATAAAATTTCCCATACACATCAGGTGAGTAGTTATACATCCTTAGTGCAATCATTTATGTATGTATGGAGGGAGGGAGGGACACCCAAAGCATAAAGGACAGTGTAGATTTCAGCACATACAGTCCTTTATTCTGCTTAGAAGTAAAGTGCTGCAAAAAGTGGACAGGAAAATAACCATTAAAAAGGGATGTGTCTAGAAAGCTTTTGTATTGGCTGATTGCTGACTGTGGTATTCGGAAGTCCCATAGCATAGGGAGCCGGCTCATGTGCTGCCATCTCTCCTTTCTCTGGTGGTCAGATGGCATCTGATCAGGGGACCTCCACCCCAGACATTTATGCGGGCCTCTCAGTCATTTATACGATAATCATTGCTCAGACAATCCCTTCAAGTCTAGTACATATGTCATTGTGTATTAAAGGATACAAAACCTACAAATGAATAAATAAAATTAATCAAATGCAAATAAAAGTAATCAGGATGTAACTCCCCTTGCTGGGGGTAAAACGTCAGCATTTTCTGCACAATCCTACAAGTCAGAGCAAAGGAGGGTATAAACAGGGGTAATGCTCCAGAAAAAATAGATCGGTTCTAGTCAAGAAGTGGATGTTTAGGCAAAATATCGGAGTCAACAAATCGGCTCATCACAAGGTCTATTAGTTCTGGGGCGACAAACATGGCAGTGGAGGCGGTTTGTATGCTTCTTAATAGTGAGATCACAGACAGCCATGCAAGCACTATGCGATGCACGTTACACAAGTCTGGAATGGTGGCCCAAAAAAAGGTGAAGAAGCCTCAACTAATGTCATCATCAAAAGCATTGACTTGAGTTTGCAAAAAAGTACGGAAAGTGGACAGTAGAAGACTGGAAACGGGTGATTTGAAGCGATGAGATGAAAGTCAATAGACTAGACTCTAATGGGTGCAAATAGGAATGGAAGAAACAAGGAAGCAAGGGGCTAACGGATTGAGAAATTGAAGGAACTGTCAAGTTTGGTGGAGGAAGCCTTAAGATATGGGGTTGTTTCACAACCAAAGCGTTGGATACTTGACCAGGATAGTGGTCTCAATGCTGAGCTATATGGGAGTATTCTACAAGATAAGTTACTTTGTATACACAAGTACTATTGGTATGAAAAGGACGACATACTGTTCCAGCAGAACAGCAACCGGAAGCATACGACGAGAATGGCGAATTGTCCAATGACACTGAAGTAGAGGTGCTGGATTGTCCCCACAGCCACCAGACCTCAACCCAACTGAACACTTGTGGATAGAGTTGAGGCTGAAGCTGTATACACACCCAAGTGAGTCGATCAGTATGCACCAACACTGGAAATGTGTAGAAAAGATCTGAGATAAGATTTCAGTAAAGACATGCTTGAATCTGATTGAGCGCATGCCCAGGAGGATTCAGGCAATGGTGAAAGTCAAGGGTGGATTTACAAAATACTAACAAAATAATAAAACTTTACATTTTTAGGAGCAAAACAGTAACAATGCAGTTACATGACAAGAATCTGCATAACTAATCATATGCTAAATAGTTGCAAGTCAAATTGATGTATGAGATATCCAAGATGATTGTCTATAAAATGACCAAATGAATGTAGTGTCACGTTCGAAGCTGCAGTGGATGGTGAGATATGGAGCCTGAAAGTCAAAAGATCAAAACATTGTTACCCTTTTGTTCGTCAGTGTATGTGTGCGTGCGTGTTTGTGTGTGTGTGTGTGTGTGTGTGTGTGTGTGTGTGTGTGTGTGTGTGTGTGTAATATATACAAGCTTGGGATATGGCTGTTTTGATGGAGAAATTGTGACTCTTGCAAGAAGACTAGCAAAAATTGAAAGTTTAAAAATGAAAAATCACCCGATCAGAAAAAGTTAAAGAAAGAAAATGGGTTACTGAGTAATGCATTTGACCCAACTAAGTCACGTTGAGCAACTGTGTGACTTGTGGGCACTATTTAGGAACAACCAAGGGTGTAATGAGCGTCTGACTCACTCATGACTTGTCATTCTTAACACATGGCGGTGCGAGTTTCCAGCAGCTTTCCATGCAGGTAGTGTGTAGGAAGTAAGCACTGCACTTTGACAAATTGCTGTTTCCCAGGGGCACATTTTCCTTTTATTATCCACATACGTCCAAAATATAAAGATTTATCCTTTATGTACTGGGACTTCAGTTTTTCTGATATAGAGATCCAAATCCCCTGCCTTTATGAAGTCAGCCATACATTTGCTGTGTGCAGCTATTACAAGGGAGATGATCAAACTACAGCCATTCAAATAAGTATTGAACACATCAACAATTTCCTAAGTAAATACATTTCTAAAGGTGCTATTGACATTAATTTTTCACCATATGTCAGTAACTAGCCATCCAATCCACACAGCAAAGAAATCAAACCATAGATTTCCATAAATTAAGTTTATGTTTAACAATGAGAAATTACACAGCGAAAGTGTTGAACACATGAAGAGAGGTGGGAAAAGCCATGACACCAGCTGAAATCTATCAGTAATTGAAAATCAAACCTGCTACTTAGTGAAAAAGAATATTAGCTGGTTCAATGTATGAGAGGTGGAAAAAGCCATGGAAAGTCATGACACCAGCTGAAATGTATCAGCAATTATAAAACATGTATCGCATTGTAAGGGTGCCACGCAAGAAACCGCTCATGATGGGTAAATCCAGTGAGCTGTCTCAAGACCTTTGTGACCTTATTGTTGCAATACCTCCTGATGCCATTGGTTACAGAATTTCTAAACTACTGAAGGCTCCAGTGAGCGCTGTTGGGACCATAATCCAGAAGTAGAAGAACATTATTTTACCACAATCTGGCCACGACTAGGTGCTCCCCGCAAGATTTCACACAGAAGAGTGAAAAGGATTATCATAAGAGTTGTCCAAGAACCACCTGTGGAGAGCTAGATCAAGACCTGGAATCAGTAGGTACAATTGTTTCAGAGAAAACTATAAATAATGCACTCAACCTCCATGGCCTGTATGTACGCTCAACACGCAAGACTCCATTATGGAACAAAGAGTGTCTAAAGCAGAGTTCCCCAACTCCAGTCCTCAAGGGCCACCAACAGTGCATGTTTTTAGGATTTCCTTAGCATTGCATGGGTGTTGGAATCATCAACTGTGCAGGTGATTAAATTGTCACCTGTGCAATACTAAGGAAACCCTGAAAACATGCACTGTTGGTGGCCCTTGAGGACTGGAGTTGGGGACCCCTGGTCTAAAGTTTGCTTAGCAACATTTAGACAAGCCTGTGAAATACTGCAGAATGTAGTTTGGTCAGATTAGACCAAAATTGGACTTTTTTGGTGCCATAATACACACCATGTTTGGAGGCCAAAAGACACTGCACATGACCCCAAAAACACCATACCAACAGTAAAGTTTGGAGGTGGGAACATCATTGTTTGGGGCTGTTTTTCAGCATATGGTACTGGCAAACGTCATATGATTAAAAGAAGGATGTTATGGACAAATGTATAGAGACATTCTTGATACAAATCTGCTGCCATCTACCAGGATGATGAGGATGAAATGAGGGTGGACATTTCAGCAGGACTATTACTGCTGCAGGCAGTGACCATTGTATGATCTAATGCTGCTATCTCGTGAATAGCCTCAGGTTTGCTTCTCTGTATCTGTGATCCCAGCTAGTTCTGATCAGTCAGTTATATAATGTTTATTCTGCTTTTCTAGGATGGGTTTCTTGAGAAGCTAAACTCTTCAGAGTTTGTGTCCTTGTCCCGATCAGTTGAAGTGTTTGTCCAGGATACAGAGAAAATCTGCGGTAGGCGAAGCATGTCACTCCGAGGGGCGCTTCAGAGCCAGGCCAACAAGTTTGTAAACCGCTTCCATGATGAAAGGAAAACCAAGCTCAGGTATAGTTTGCATGACTGTAAAATGCCCACGGTCCGGATCTACTACAGAAATCTGCAAGAAAATATTTAATGGTGAATTTATTGAACATTTTTACTTACTGTTTTACATCAATAAGGAAAACGCTGCAATAAATCTGCAACATAAATTTACCATCATTTTCGATTTATAAGATGCACCGGATTATAAGCTGCACCCCAAATTTAGAGAAAAAACCGTGTTGGGCGGCAGCGGTGGTGGAGCAGGGTCACAGGAGGCAGGGGCGGTGGTGGAGTATGGCGATGGTGCTGGTGTCTCATATGCTCCCTGCGGATACTGTGAGACACGGAACATCCAGAAACTGTTGGCGGTGCAGGCTCCAAAGAAATGGAGCCAGGAGTCGGTGTGTGTGTGCAAATGGAGCTCTCGGCTCAATGAGAAGCTGAGATCTCATCTGCGCATGCGCCACCTCTGGGTGCCACTTTTTTGAAGCCTGCACCGCCGACAAATTCTGATTGTTCCGTGCAGCTGCTGGAAGATCAGTGGGCTTGAGGTGGCGCCCGCACAGATGAGATCTTGAGCCGAGATCCCATCTGCATATGCGTCACCTCCAGGCACCATTTCTTGAAGTCCACTGCTGGGAGATCAATGGGTGGGAGGCGGCGCCTGCACAGATGAAATCTTGAGCCGAAATCCAATCAGCGCACGCACCACCTTCGGGTGCCATTTCCTTAAGTCCGCTGCTGGGAGATCAATGGGCCGGAGGCGGTATCCGCATAGATGAGATCTTGCACCAAGAGCTTCATCTCCGCAAGAGCTGACTTCAGGCGCCATTATTTGAAGCCCACACCACCGACATTTTCAGGAAGTCCCCTGCCACAGCGCCTGCATCACAGCACCCGCAGCATTGCCCCTGCCTTTTGTGACCATTCTCTATCACCTCCCGGTAAGCTACATTCAAATTATAAGACGCGCCCCTCGTTTTCCTCCCATATTCTTGGGTGGAAAATTGCATCTTATAATCTGACAAATACGATACTTGCTGCAGAATTAAAAATTCACACACAGATCAATTTCCTCGTGAAAAATGTTCAGTTTTTTCCAGTCCAGCTTCTACTGCATATACAAAATAATCTGTATAAGAAACATCCTGTGTGAATTTATTCTTAAAGGGATTGTTCAGGACTAAGGCATTGTTACCTACCGCATACCGTAGTACAGATCATCAATATCAGATTGCTTTTACGCCAACAATTTTTTTTTTAATGCACTTAGTTTTTGCTAAAAATCATTTTTGCAGTTCGGTTTCTTTGAATATTTTGCACAATTTAGCTCTAAGTGAATGACAAAGGAATTCAGCTCACCCACGCTAAGTCTCCAGGCCTTCTCTCTGCAGCACGGACAATCGGCCGGGCAGATGTAAGCATGTAAGATGAGATCCAGCGCAGAAAGGAAGGCACTCTTCAATAAATTTCCATGTGGTTTATTCCATGTGCACACATGTGAAAGGTAGGTACAGACAGCCCCTGGGCAGGGGAAAAGATGACTAGCGACGCATTTTGACCGTATTACATGGTCTTAGTCATGTCTTAGTCATGTCTTAGTCATGTATGACTAAGACCGTGTAATACGGTCGAAACGCGTCGCTAGTCATCTTTTTTTCTGCCTAGGGGCTGTCTGTACCTACCTTTCACATGTGAGCACATGGAATAAACCACATGGAAATTTATATTGAAGAGTGCCTTCCTTTCTGCACTAGATCTCATCTTACATTTAGCTCTAAAGGGCCATTTATACGCTGTGACATCGCTAACAATATATTGTCGGGGTCACGTCTTTAGTGACGCACATCCGGCACCGTTAGGGACATCGCAGCATGTGACAGAAATGAGTGACGTTCAACGAGCGCAAAAACATGAAAAATTGTTGCTTGTTCACACGTCGTTCATTTCCTTAATATCGTTGCTGCTGCAGGTACGATGTTGTTCGTCGTTCCTCCAGCGTCACACATCGCAGGAGCGACGAACATCTCCTTACCTGCGTCCACCGGCAATGGGGAAGGAAGGAGGTGGGTGGCATGTTCCGGCCGCTCATCTCCGCCCCTCCTCTGCTATTGGACGGCTTCCATATGACGTCGCTGTGACGCCGCACGAACTGCCCCCTTAGAAAGGAGAAACTCACAGACTAATAGAGAAGATGTAAACTACCCAAGGCCAAAAAGACTAATGCACTGCCAGGATGCAGCAAGACCTCCATTAAATGGAGACATCACAGGTGCAAAGGAAGATGGTAAAATTGCACACTTGTGGCTTGCATAAGTCACTGTTCACACATGCAGGTTCACAGTATCTGGTATGCAGCCTATTAGTTACGCCCATCACAATAGATGCAAGCGGGCTGCGCCAGTACTAAATATGTGCTCCGTGCAGGGACAGTGAGTGTAGTATGCAAGGCCTAACATGAAGAGACCTGGCTGCCTCCTGTATAAAATATTCTGTGCAAAAGAATAAATAAATATGAGGTATTGGTAGGTAATATGGCCATAGTACGGAAAGCCCACAATCCACGTCACGGATCCTCATTTTTGTGGGTCCCCTTAGAAAGGAGACGGTTCGCCGGCCAGAGCGACGTCGCAGAACAGGTATGTGCGTGCGACGCTGCCGTAGCGATAATGTTCGCTATGGCAGCGATCACCACATATCGCACCATCGACAGGGGCGGGTGCTATCGCTCGCAGCATCGCTAGCAATCGCTAGCGATGTCGTAGCGTGTAAAACACCCTTTACAGGCTTCTTGTTTCCTTGTACATCCAACTTTGATGTGATCTGTGGTCATTTAATCATCTGAGAGGGGCTCAGAAAAACAGAAAAGGCCAGTTTCACATATCCGGCGAATTGCCGAATCCGGCACACTCCAGTACAGTGCAATACTGTACAATGGCATCTTGGCAAGCTCCGGTCACATGCATCGGTCACATGACAGCATGTGACCGGAGCTTGCCGCGATGCGATTGTACAGTATTAACACTGTACTGGAGTGATCCGGCAATCCAGCAAAATGCCAGATGTGTGAAACCGGCCTAAAGGGTGCTTTACAGTCTGTGACATCGCTAGCGATTGCTAGCAATGTTGTGAGCGATAGCTCCCGCCCCCGTCATTCGGTTCGTGCGACATTTGGTGATCGCTGCCATAGCGAACATTATCGCTCCGGCAGCGTCACACGCACATACCTGTTCAGTGACGTCGCTGTGACCGCCGAACAATCCCTCCTTCAAGGGGGCGGTTTGTTCGGCGTCACTATGCGGCCTCCAAATAGCAGAGGAGGGGCGGAGATGAGCGGCTGGAACATGCCGCCCACCTCCTTCCTTCCTCATTGCCGGTGAACGCAGGTAAGGAGATGTTCGTCGTTCGAACGACGAACAACCAGCGGCATGCACCACCAACGTAATAATTATGAAAAGGAGCGACGTGTCAACGATCAACGATTTTTGACGCTTTTGCGATTGTTGATCGTCGCTCCTTGGTGTCACATGCTGCGATGTCGCTTACGGCGCCGGGTGTGCCTCACTAATGACGTGACCCCGACGATATATCATTAGCGATGTCGCAGCGTGTAAAGCACCCTTAAAAATTTCAAATCCCAGTCAGACTGTCATAGTGGGCTGACTGAGGGATTCTCAGTTAACTCATTCTGCAGCTAACAATGGTGGAAGGCAAATGGTGAAAAATGCTTAAAGGGAACCTGTTACCAGAATTTGTCCTTCTAAACTAAAACTAGCACCTTAAGCAGCGCCTGTGCGACATTCTATAAAGGTGCTTATTACCCACTGCTACCTCCCCCCTGTAGACCCCAAAAATACCTTTATAAAATCTCCCACCCTGTATGTAAATTGTACGGTCCAATGGGCATCCTAATCTGCGCCTCCTGTCCCTTCTTTCGCCTTCCTCCTGTGCTAATTGGCGTGCATGACGCCTTGGATACCATCCACGTAGGCGGGCAAAATCTCCATATTCCCATCTCGTGCAGGCGCACTTCTACCCTGTTGTGGGCACAGCCGAAAACATAGGAACGCCTGCGCGAACCAGCGAGTTTTTTGTGCCGACACAAGATTTTACCCGGTGATGTGGATGACGTCACCCGCTTTATCCACATCACTGGGTAAAATCTCACGCCTGCGCAGAGAACTCGCCGGTTCACGCAGGCTCACCTATGTTTTCAGCTCTGCCCACAATAGGCCAAAGCGAAGTGTGCCTGCGCGAGCCGGGAATATGGAGATTTTGCCTATGTGGATGGCATCCAAGGCATCATTCATGTCAGTCAGCACAGGAGCAGGGTGAATGGAGGAACAGGAGGTGCAGATGAGGACGCCCATCAGACCGGACAATATACATACAGGGTGGGATATTTTATAAATGTATTTTTGGAGTCTACAAGGGGGGTCAGGGGATAACGTGCACCTTTTATAGAATTCAGCATAGGCGCTGCTTAAGGTGCGAGTTTAAGTTTAGAAGGCCAAAATCTGGTGACAGGTTCCCTTTAATCTCAACCTAATGTATCCAAAAGAAATAACATTTTTCTAGCACTGCTGATATAGAGCGTGCAGAGTACGTCAGCCACGATCCACCAGACAGTAATTCCTAAAATCTGTTCTCTTCTCCTCAGCCTGTTGCTGGATAATGAGCGCTGGAAACAGGCCGATGTCCCTGCTGAATTTCAGGACTTGGTTGATTCCATAACAGATGGCAAAATAATGTTACCTGAGAGGAAGTCTGGATGTGAGTTGGTATTTAATAATTTAGCTTGTGCCATACAATCCGCATAAAACGAGCGCCGAGCTGCTGGTAATGTTTGTATAGGAGCTCCTGCGGCGAGGCATAGATTACTTCAGTAAGGCTTGTAATTAGCACTTTGTTTCTCATATTTACGTCAGTCAGAACAGAACAATATCATGATTAATAATTCACTGTAAAATATGGGGGTTGTACAACTTTTTTTCAATCTGAATGGATCCAATATTCTTTGCAGATGTTTCAGCAAAAATGTTTTTCCCTAATCGCTCTTTATATGTTATGTAGTGTAGTTGTATTAATTTACCTGCCGACCGCAGTTTCTCCAGTTTCCAGCGCCGCTCCGCTCCTCTTCGGGGCCACATGATCTGAAATCATACGACTAGTCAGGTCATAGTGGGGTTTATGTGCGGAGGAGACGTCGCTTTCTCAATGTAAGGCCTGTTTCACACGTCAGTGAAAAACAGACGTTTTTCACTGACGTATAAAAAACGCATATGTCCCTCCATGTGCCCTGATTCACTGCATACGTGGGTTGTCCATGTGCCATCCGTGATTGCAAATGGAGATATATACTCACTTGTCCCCGCTCCTGCTTTCCGTGGTGCTGAACTCTTCGGCTCTGCTGTGTTTCCACCCCCGCTGCAACTACTTCCGGGTCAGCTGTGCCTGCATACATGAATATGCATGAGAATAAGCACCCGGCTCTGAAGCAAAGGCAGCAGAGGCCAGAGACCAGCAGCGCTGGAGAAGGTGAGTTTAAAATGTTTTTTATTTTCAATATCCGTGTTTTTCTGGTACGTGTTTCATGGATCACACCATAGTGTGGTCCGTGAGACATCAGTGATGCCAGAAAAACACTGACATGTCTCCGTGCGGAGAACACAGACACGCGTGTATGTCGCACGGAGACACGGTCAGGGAAAATTCACTGAGATGTGAGCAGACCCATTGATTATAATGGGCCTGTGTATGTCAGTGATTCTGGTACGTATAAAAACTGTCACATACGTACCAGAATCACTGACGTGTGAAACAGGCATCTTATGGGTTCTCATTGTCTTACATTGGAAAAGAAGCACCACTCCGCACAGCGTCAGCCGGTAACACTGAAGAGCGGTCATGGGACCAGAATAGGACCAGAGCGGCTCTAGAAAAAAGGGCAATCAGTAAGGTCTTCTATACTTCATTATATTTTTGTCAGAGCTTTCTTCAATTGGAAATGGCAAGGTCCCCTGACTATAAATGCATACAGTTGCACACTGAAAAAGCCAAAAATGTACAAGGGAAAATATGGCACTGCATTACTGCAAAAGAGAGATATTTAGTTTATGTATTGGCCAATGCATGTAAGCCTGGAAACCAACGGCAAGGTATAGATTATAGGTTCTTAGAAGGTCCCCTGACTTTTCCGCAAGAGGTGTGGGTGAAGATTTATTTTTTTTCTAACAAGGTCTGCACTACTAACTGCAAAAGTTTGAAGAATGAACTTTTAACATGCAGAGTCGCACATGCTAACGAGGTAGGATAGTCTGTCGGGACGTCTTTTCTCTGTGGACTAGTCCTGCCTCAGATCTTTTAGACACACCTCCCTGAGCATGATTGACAGGCTCCATACAATTCCCGGCAAAGTAGGGCAGTTATGCAATCTGTCAATCATAAAAACAAAAAAGTGTGCCGGAGTATGAGTTGGGGTACATGTAACTTATAAGCTCATGTTCACACTGGCCAACAGACGTAAAAAAAACAAAGAAGAAAATAATATGAACTTATACCCTGCTATAATTAAACTAAAAGCATAATGCATATAAATATATGGTACTTAGTAAACACTATTTTTGATCAAAAAGCGTAAAGCCATCCCACCGTGACAAGGTGTACCCAATCGGGACAGTACCTGCACAGACATCAATCTGAATAAGGGTGCGGCCCCCTTCTCAGTGAGCTGGGCATTACATTTCATCTAGTACTTCCCATGGCTGTGTGTCCAGTTGGGACCCAGCCACTCTCTGCCCTTATACAGATTGATGTCTGGTGACACATGGTGAGGTTTTAATACTAGAGAGTGTAGGTACCGTTCCGATTTGGGTACACCTCATCGTGGTGGAATGGCTTTACTTTTTTTTTTATCAACAATAGTCTTTACTAAGCACCCTATATTTATATGCATTATTCTTTTATTTAGTACAACAGGGGGTATGTGTTTATCTTATTTTCTTCTTTGTTTTTTTAAGCCTGTCAATCATGCACAGGGCGATGTGATTAGATGATTCCAGGCAGGACTATTTCGTTGGAAGAGATCAGTTCTGCCTCTTTAGCTTGTGCTACATTTATGGTGTATAACATGTGTTGTTAGATTAGTGTAGCAGTGGGGGAGGGTCCCAGTGGGGTTATCCCATAATTAGTCTTTCTTGTAATCTCATACATAGACTGGCCCAAGAAATAAATTAACTTTGCAGGTATTTTGTCTTTTCTTCCCGTTGCTGCATTCTTTAGTTGTCAGACTGGACGGTCCTGCTGCTGATATCACCTGACCTTTGAATTAGAGTTCCCACAGGCGCGCAGTGTCTCTCCTTGGCTGCAGGCACCTGTCCATTATCTTTATGCTTCTAAATAAAATACACAATTTCTGCACACTTATAATATCAGTCCAGCTCAGATTCTCTTCCCAAATATATGTCTTTGGCCCTTCTTTTTAGCGAATTCCTTCATTGATTTTTCAGGGGCTTGTTCCTTATGTCTATTTGTCAGATACTCAAATTGTCTCTTCAGGGAGGAAGGAGACGAACTCTAGCGCCACCTATTGGAGGTAGCAATCCTGAAAGTCAAAAGTGGCCCTTTAATGAGCATTTTCATGTGACCTAGGAATTATGCCAGATGAGAATCTCAATTTGCAGACAGTGTTTCGGGATGATTGTCCCTCGTGAGTGCAAAGTAAGAGATCTGATCTGGCTGAATGAGAAGCTCTACTGGGGTCAGATAGTCAGGCGCGCTCAGTTAATCCCGAACATGGAGAGACTTTGGGATGTGTCTATATAGAAGCTGACTTTACCCCATGCAGTTCAGTGTAGGAAAAAGTAACCAATTTTTGCTCTTAAATGTTCTTATTTCATTTTCAGGTGTAGAAGAGCGGAAACCCTCTGACTTTCTTAGAGTTGACGGCCAGAAGTACGCTGTAGTTGGGTATGCTGCCTATTCCAGTCATATGTATGAGAGTTGTTTCTTTCGGATACTTCTCATAGATTCTCATGTACTTGTATTTTTTGCAGCACTGTCCTGATCCTAATCAGAATAATTCTGGAGTATTGCAGCTGCGTGGACGACATCCCTTCCATAACCACAGACATGCTCACCCGTCTGTCTGAGCTGCTGAAGGTAATTATTTCATACCATCTGTGCATTTAGTTTTTAGCTGCCAGAGGACTCAAAATTACTTTTAGTAAAACTTCAAAAATATACACTATCATTATTATGTTTTTAAATGAACCAGTCACCCTGTTTTACTTGATGACATTAATATGGAGGTTATTAAGGATTTTGGAGGCAAGCCATGGAGAGTAACAAACCACAGATTTTTATGGATGAAAGTCCAGTAAGGGTCCAAGATCACACACCTAAAAACGTATCTGCCACTTTCTTTCTAATAATAAGCTTGTAAGGCTTCACCCCACACAGCCATATTTGTGGGTCTGTATAGACCACTCTTAATTGGTGTCAAAAACCACATTGGATAACATTAGAGGGAGTAATAAAACCAAACATGGGCAGACAAAAGCAAAAGTTTAAAGTACTGAAAGGGTATATATGTTATAAATTGTACTCCCAAGTTTTTATATGTGTGTGTGTGTGTGTGTGTGTGTGTGTGTGTGTAGGGTATTTAAGTAGAAGCTGCAATGGTGATTTCCTCATCTCAAACAATTTATTGAAACAAAAGCCAACAACAGTGTTGGGAACCCCTCCCCCCCAAAATGTCATTGTCATGATAATAACCTGTCATGTGGCCTTGAGAATCAGCTTGACATCAACATCTCATGATTTTCATAAGTGGAGTTGTTGTCTACGGAGGCATGGCATCCCACTCTTCTTGAAGGGCGGCCCTCAGGTCATTGAGGTTCTGGGGTGCAGAATTACGAGCTGCTCCACGGGGACTCAGCTGATCGCATAGGTTTTCTATGGGATTCAGATCTGGAGACAGTTCAGGTCACACCATTTGAGGTACCACAGTCTCCAGCAGTAATGTGATCTCAATGAGCTGGAGCATTGTCGTCCATGAAGATGAAATTAGGTCTGTATTGTTCATGCAGAGGCGAGGCACAATGCCTGGATTAATGTGTTATTTCAGTAGTAGGGGCTTGTACCATTCACAAAGTGTAGGACAGTTCTACATTGACAGGTTCACACTGTAACACCTCCACCACCAAAGGCTTGTCTGGTGACAACAATGGCTAATGCACTAGACATGTCAGTCCAACATCATTGATGGCCATCATTTCTGCTCAATGTGAATCGACTTTCATTAATAAACAGCACTGAGGCCCACTGGTCACTCTTCCAGTGTAGAGTACGCCTGTGCCTGATGGTAAGGTCAGATACCCATGCAGGTCATCTAGCACGCAGATCACGCTAATATAAATGATTTGGAATGATTTGACGTGATACTTGACTGCCTCTCACCTCCCTTAAATGTGCCTAGAGTTGTGTGGAATTTATCATCCAGTTCCAAAGGGCATTGTTCACAATGAAGCGGTCATCAGTGTGAGATGTGGCCAAAGGATGTCCATTTTTATGCCTTTCAATGATTCTTCCAGTCTCTCTGTATCTCTGTATAACCTGCTGATGACACTCTGTGACTCTCTAAGATCATTCGTCTGAGAACATCCTGCTTGAAGCCTCGCAATGGCGCGGCACTACTGATCAATTGTTAGGTGTTGTCTTGGCTTCATGAAGAGGTAGACTGCTTAATACCAATTCTAATTCAACCCTGAAATGTATTGGGTGATTCATGGATCAAACACATGTTGTGAATTTTGCCATTAAACACTGTGTTGGAGAAAAGCAAGTTGTGCAAAAAGTACAGAAACATTGAACAGTTGGACATGTGCATCCAAAGTTTAGAGAAGGTCACATTAAGGTCACCTGAAAAGGTTAGAGGGCATTTTAGGATCATCCTGAAAATTCGCCTGAAGGCCAAAAATCCCTTACTTTTTGAGAGTAGTGTATATACATGCAGAAATTGCTTCTAAACAAGCATTACTTATTCCCCTGTTCTCCAGCCTCACCACTTCATTAGTCCCCTCTGTTATCCCACACCTAGCCCCCCGCTATGGTGTGGTGTCATTTCATCTGTGTGGTCCACAAGGCCTCATTTCCCTTAGTAGCTTGATTTTTAAATGTAATTTATACATTTTGTTGAGAATCTTCAAGTCTCTGTGGAGATCTACTATGAAGACTGCTGACCTAATAATCTTTTTGTGTTTTTTGTTATTTTTTTGCCTAGTACTTCAACTCCCGTAGCTGTCAGCTGGTTTTGGGAGCTGGGGCTCTTCAAGTTGTTGGATTAAAGACAATAACTACAAAAAATCTTGGTAAGTTGCAATTTGGGACCCTTGAAGAAAAAAAAAAAATACTTATAGATCTAGCTGAGCCGAGTGCTTTTTGGGAGGCAGCAAGGAGTGTAAGATTCAAATATGCTGTACTGCTGTTTTACATGGGACTGCAGATTAACCTAGTGCATTATCTGGAGGGCTATATTATACATTTAAAACTGATCACTTCTGTAGTTTCTTGGTCATTTTAATTTGGCATGTTATTCATAGCCAGTAAGTTTTAATGGACCTTCCATATTTTTAGATTTTTGGTACAGTGGAACCTTGGTTTATGAGAACAATCCGTTCTGGGAGTGTTTGTAATCCAAGTTACTTGTCTAGCAAAGCAAGATTTCCCATAAGAAATAATGCAAGCTCAGACAATTCGTTCCACAACTTGTGCAATTTCCCATCCTGGTCCCCTACTGTGCCATTCCACACACGCACAAACACACACATATTATGTTCACCTTACCTTCCATTCCATCGCCGGTCTCCTGGTTCTTGTAGGTTGCCGGTACAGGATGTGTATCGGATAACCATCGCGACGGAGGAACTTCTGCTGCCAGAGCGCTCACGTCAAAGGCAGGAGCTGCTTGCCTCTGATTGGCCAGCGCGCTGCCTTTGAGAAGCGGCTGACAGCGGAGGTTCCTCCATCGTCGCGATGGTTACTCGATACACATCCTGTACCGGCGATCTACAAGAACCGGGAGGCCAGCGATGGAACAGAAGGTAAGGTGAGCGTAATATTTGCGTGTTTGTGTGGACTGCAAGAGCGGGTTAGAGCGCTGTGAAAGTACGGAACCGGAAGTGTGTGCGGTGAGTATTTGCTCGTACAGAAAAGCATTGCTCGTAAACTGAGTTACAAATTTACAGCAAGCTTTACTCGTATAGCGAAATACTCACACTCCAGGTTACTTGTTAACCAAGGTTCCACTGTATTACAAAACTTGACCAGGAGTAGAGAATGCTTTAAAAGAAAAAAAATCACATTAACTCTCGTAGTCTCCTCTATTCTCACAGTATTGATGTTTCAACCGTCATTCACATGACCACTGCAGCCAATCAGTAGTCACATGCCATGTTTGTCACTGCTGAGACCTGTGATTGGCAGCAGTGGTCACATGAATAATGTAGGACACACGAGGAGTAGCCGAGCAGCCCGGGGCTTTACGCATTCTCTCCTCGTAGTCACGTTGTGTAACATCATGAAAACCTCATATAATTGCAGCTTTTACTGAGAAATTAACAAAATCTGTTCAGATTACGTCAGAGCCTTATGTTTGTAGCTCACACCTTCCTCATATATCGGTCTTGAATTTGCACCTGATACCTTTTTTTTGCATCGTGTAGCTTAGTATACAATGATTTCCTTTACCCGAGATAATTTGTATAGTACATATACTAGACGTATTAAGCATTAGAGCCTATAGCCAACATTTGCCACTCTGTCCTCTAAACTTCTACTTTCAACAGAACATGGCAGAAACATTGTAGCTATAGATCACTTACCATAAAAATCTCATTTTTATAATGTCTCTAAATGCCACTGTTCTCCTGAATCCGGCGTTGTTTTTCTTTTTTTCTCCCAGATCCTTTCCATTCCTGAGATCTGACCCCTTCTGTATATAAGTCTAGTCCTGTTATCCAAGGGGGCGTAGTCCTCAACTACTTCAAGAGAATTACATCTCTTTGGCTAAGAAGGCTAGACATACAGAAAGGGAAGAGAGGGCCATATCTTAGGAATGGAGAGGTGTAAAGAACTAAAGAAAAACAACTCCAGATCCAGGAGAACAGCAGCATTTGTACCATGTAAATAATGACATATTTATGGCAAGTGACAGGCTTTCCTTAAAGGGAACCTGTCAGGTGCACTATGCACCCAGAAGTACGAGCAGTTCTGGGTGCATATTGCTAATCCCTGCCTAACCATCCCTGTATCTAGTAGCATAGATAAAGAGATCTTTACAAAAAGTACAGTATTTCTAAAGATCCATTATGATATACTAATGAGCGCAGAGAGTCACAAGGGCATTATTTCCCCCAACTAGTCTGCCCTCTTATCATGTTAGAATACCATTTAATGCCCATTGCTATTGGCGGTCACGCGCGTACCTGTGTTTGTTGTCACTGCCTTAGGCTGCTTTCACACCTCCGTTTTTTCCTGTGCGGCACAATCCGGCGCTTTGCAGAAAAACCGCAACCGTTTTTTTTTTTTTTGCCGCCGGTTGCGGCTTTTTTGCATAACTTTCATTAGTGCCGGATTGTGCCGCATGGGCTTGCGTTCGGTCCGTTTTTTGCCGCATGCAGCATATTTAGCCGTTGCGGCGGCTGGATGGAACGCTGCCTGGCACGTTTTTTGTCCGCCAAAAAAACGCATCCGGCCACCGCATGCGGTTTTTCCACTGCGTATGCTCAGTAGCGTGCCGCAACCGGCAAAAACCGGACGGGCCGCATGTCAAAAACATATGCAAAGGATGCGGTATTGTCGCCGCATCCATTGCATAGGTTTTAGAGCCGCATTGGCCGCCTCTGCTAAAACCGGAGGTGTGAAAGCAGCCTTAGAAGTCAGGTTTAGGGTGAGTGCGTATGATCAGAAGTCTTGGCACTTCCGGTAATGCTCACTATGAAGCTGAGTGTATGCATCCCGGCTTCAGAGAAGTCTAGTGCGCATGACCTGAAGTGGCGCGACTTCTGATCATACGCACTGACCCTAAGCCCGGTGTCTGAGGCGGTGACAATGGACACAGGTACGTGCGTCACCGCCGATGACGCTGGGCATTGAATAGCATGTTAGCACGCGCTTTTGGGCATGCTATCATGCTAAGAGGGTGTACTAGTCGGGTAATATAACTCCCTTGGGACAAGTCCCTGCACTCATTAGCATACAATAAAAGATCTTTAGAAATACTTTTTCTAAAGATCTCTTTATCTATGCTAGTGTATACAGGGACGGTTAGGCAGGGATTAGCAATATACACCCAGAACTGCTTGTGGTTCTGGGTGCATAGGGGACCTGACAGGTTCCCTTTAAAGCATGTCTTCTCTGTGACTAAGTCTTTTTAGCCTGTGGAGTCTTAGAAATACATGGGGTATATAATGTTCATGTATTTCACCTTCTTTGCTCCTTTTTTATGTAGAATACACAATAACATTGATAACTGCAATGAAGCTATAATGTTAATATTGTTTTCCAGCATTGTCCTCCCGATGCCTGCAGCTCATTGTACACTACATTCCTGTCATCAGGGCACATTTTGAGGCTCGAATGCAGCCTAAGCAGTACAGTATGCTTCGCCAATTTGACCACATCACTAAGGTAATTATTTAATTATTTCCTACAACCTTTAATTTCCCATTGACTTGCGTGAGTTTTTCCGCAAGTTGGAAAAGTTCTCATTTCTCAAAAATATCTAACTAGAGTAATATGGTAAATAGTAGACACAAAGGCGGGGGATGCAGCTGCAGTTTCTCTTAGGGGTGCTTCACACACAGCGAGCTCGCTGCCGAGATCGCTGCTGAGTCACGCTTTTTGTGACGCAGCAGTGACCTCATTAGCGATCTCGCTGTGTGTGACACTGAGCAGCGATCTGGCCCCTGCTGCGAGATCGCTGCTCGTTACACACAGCCCTGGTTCATTTTCTTCAAAGGCGCTCTCCCACTGTGACACACAGATCGCTGTGTGTGACAGCGAGAGAGCGACAAATGAAGCGAGCAGGGAGCAGGAGCCGGCGTCTGACAGCTGAGGTAAGCTTGTAACCAAGATAAACATCGGGTAACCAAGGTGGTTACCCGATGTTTACCTTAGTTACCAGCCTCCGCAGCTCTCACGCTGCCTGTGCTGCCGGCTCCGGCTCTCTGCACATGTAGCTGCTGTACACATCGGGTTAATTAACCCGATGTGTACAGCAGCTAGGAGAGCAAGGAGCCAGCGCTAAGCAGTGTGCGCGGCTCCCTGCTCTCTGCACATGTAGCTGCATTACACATCGGGTTAATTAACCCGATGTGTACTGTAGCTAGGAGAGCAAGGAGCCAGCGCTCAGTGTGCGCGGCTCCCTGCTCCCTGCACACACAGCTAAGCGGTGTGCGCTGGTAACTAATGTAAACATCGGGTAACCATACCCGATGTTTACCTTAGTTTTACCAGTCTCCGCAGCTTCCAGACGGCGGCTCCGTGCAAGCGCAGCGTCGCTTGCACATCGCTGCTGGCTGGGGGCTGTTCACTGCTCGCTGGTGAGATCTGCCTGTTTGACAGCTCACCAGCGACCATGTAGCGATGCAGCAGCGATCCTGACCAGGTCAGATCGCTGGTCGGATCGCTGCTGCATCGCTATGTGTGAAGGTACCCTTAGTCTCTCTCCTGAGATTGTGTGCTGTGAGAGGGGAGGGGGAGCACAAGGGGGACTATTCTCAAGGAACTGAATATAGCACCACACCTGGAAGAGCCTCACACAGGAAGAAAAGTGAGAAAGATTCGACCCTGTTCCCACCACCCCAAGAAAAACTGGAGGGATTGTGATTTTCCCACAACTTGAACTGAAAACTTAGCATTGTATCTTACTAACCTGAAACATATATAGATACAGTTGTTTTTTTTCTCTTCTTTAACAGGACTACAGTGACCACATAGCAGAAATTTCTGCCAAACTGGTGTCCATAATGGATTCTATATTTGACAAACTTCTATCTAAGGTACTGGAAGATGACCACATATTTGAAAATGAGAAATTACTTACCATATTTGTAGGACTATAAAACACTTCTTACCATAAGACTTAAGCAGGCTTTACACACTACAATATATCTAACGATGTGTCGGCGGGGTCACGTCGTAAGTGACACACATCTGGCATCGTTAGTGATATTCTAGTGTGTGAAACCTACGTGTGATTGCGATTGAACGAATAAACGTTGATCGCATACACGTTGTTCAAAACCTAAAAATTGAACGTCGGGTTGTTCAATGTTCCCGAGGCAGCACGCATCGCAGTGTGTGACACCCCGGGAACGATGAACTGCAGCTTACCTGCGTCCCCCGGCTCCCGCCGGCAATGCGGAAGGAAGGCGGTTGGCGGGATGTTTACGTCCCGCTCATCTCCGCACCTCCGCTTCTATTGGCCGGCTGCCGTGTGACGTCACTGTGACGCTGAACGTCCCTCCCACTCCAGGAAGTGGATGTTCGCCGCCCACATCGAGGTCGTATGGTAGGAAAGTACGTGTGACGGCAATTAATCGTTTGTGCAACACGGTCAACAAATTGAACGTGCCGCACATACGATGGGGGCAGGTCACATCGCATACGATATCGTATGCTTAATTGTAAGGTGTAAAGCAGGCTTTAGACAGCAGAAAATAAGGAAAACATTTTTCCTATTTTTCTTCGGCGCTCCATTGGGAGACCCAGACGATTGGGTGTATAGCACTGCCTCCGGAGGCCACACAAAGCAATTACACTAAAAAGTGTAAGGCCCCTCCCCTTCTGGCTATACACCCCCAGTGGGATCACTGGCTCACCAGTTTTCTGCTTTGTGCGAAGGAGGTCAGACATCCACGCATAGCTCCACTGTTTAGTCAGCAGTAGCTGCTGACTATATCGGATGGAAGAAAAGAGGGCCCATATGGGGCCCCCAGCATGCTCCCTTCTCACCCCACTTGTGGTTTGTAAGGTTGAGGTACCCATTGCGGGTACGGAGGCTGGAGCCCACATGCTGTTTT
The DNA here is from genome assembly GCF_048569485.1 of Anomaloglossus baeobatrachus. Lineage (NCBI taxonomy): Eukaryota > Metazoa > Chordata > Amphibia > Anura > Aromobatidae > Anomaloglossus > Anomaloglossus baeobatrachus. Next base: position 71,707,324 of record NC_134355.1, on the reverse strand, counting down.
CCTTCCCCATCCCCCTGTGGGGCTCTGAGGAAGTGGGATCTTACCGGCCACCAAGCCCTGAGGCCGGGCTCCATCCACAGACCCATAGAACCTGCTGGATGTGGAGCGGGAGTGCCGTTCAGGGACAAGGCCCTGCAACTTTCAGGTACTCTGTGTCCCCGTATGACAGGCCACGCACATCCCAGACTTGCTGGGTGTGCTATTGCGCCGGGGACTGTAGCGCTGTGCGCTGGGCTTATAGTCCCCGCAGATTACTGGGGGACTTTATGTGTGTGGATCGCCGCGCCGACCGCCCCTGGAGCGGCGGCGCAGCTGCGACTTGTAGTGCGCCGGGGACGCGCCGACCGCGCTTTTACGGCGGCGGCGCTTCTAACTTTAGTTCCCGGTTTGTTCTGCGGCCTAGCTCCGCTTCGTTAACGCCCCCCACCCTGTCAATCAGGGTAGGGGAGAGACGTTGTTCAATCGGCAGCGCCGAGGGCTGGAGCACGATTTACATGCTCCAGCCCTCTCACTGAGCACAGTAGGACACAGGCTTCGCGCTTTTTCTCTGTGCACGCCCTAGGCCCGCCCCCAGGCTTGCAGCTCCCCAGGACGCCGGCAGCCATTATACACATGCAGTCTGGCTGGAGAACGGACGCAGGCTCTGGGGGACCCAGGCTAGGGTTTTCTGGCGACCACACACCCGCGCTAAGCGGGCGGTAAGCAGCACATACGTGCGGCCCCACTAGTGCCACAGTGTTATATTTGTGTACTGTTTTTCGCTGTACCAGATATATTTATATATATATATACTGCACTGTTTGGTCGCTTCTTGGCTGTATACCCTATATTACTCTGGGGAGACAACAACATGTCATCCACAAAACGCAAGGGTGCCAAGGCAAGGGCTGCTTACACTGCTTGTACAGCATGTGGGGCTAATCTACCAGCAGGCTCCAACGACTCTCATTGTGTGCAATGTTCAGTCCCAGTAGCACTTCGTCAGCCAGAGCCTATGGTGGTGGTAGCCCAGGCAGAGTCGCCTGCGAACCCTGCCCCGGTGACGGGGTCAGAATTTGCAGTTTTTGCTGATAAAATGTCTGTGACTATGGCAAAAATCCTGGAAACCTTGCAGTCCAGGCCAGTTGCTCAGACCATGGACACCGCTGTGTCTATGTTCCCCGGCCCCCCTCAGCTGGAATTAATCCGTAATTCAAGGGGGTCCCAGGCATCACAGGCTGAGGGCTCTGACTCCGATGACAGTCCCAGTCCGCCTAAGCGAGCTCGCTGGGAGAGACCCTCCACGTCATCACGCGGATCAGGGTCTCAGCGAGAAGGGTCTCTATATGATGACTCAGAGGTGGGTGATCAGGAGTCTTGTCCTGACGCCGCACTCAATTTGGATACGCCAGATGGTGACGCCATGGTAAATGACCTTATAGCGGCCATCAATAGGCTGTTGGATATTTCTCCCCCAGCCCCTTCTGCAGAGGAGGCAGCTGCACAGCAGGAGAAATTCCATTTCCTGTATCCCAAGCGTAAATTGAGTACTTTTCTGGACCACTCTGACTTCAGAGAATCCATCCAGAAACACAATACTTATCCGGACAAGCGTTTTTCTAAACGCCTTAAGGATACACGTTATCCTTTTCCCCCTGACGTGGTCAAACGCTGGACCCAGTGTCCAAAAGTGGACCCTCCAATATCCAGGCTTGCAGCTAGATCCATAGTTGCAGTGGAGGATGGGGCTTCACTTAAAGATGCCAATGACAGACAGATGGACCTTTGGTTGAAATCTGTCTATGAAGCTATCGGCGCGTCGTTTGCTCCAGCATTCGCGGCCGTGTGGGCGCTCCAAGCTATTTCAGCTGGTCTGGCACAGGTGGACTCTCTCATACGTCCAGCAGTGCCGCAAGTGGCGTCCCTAACTACACAAATGTCTGCGTTTGCGACCTACGCTATCAATGCGGTACTGGACTCTACGAGCCGTACCTCAATGGCATCCGCCAACTCTGTAGTTTTGCGCAGAGCCTTGTGGTTAAAAGAATGGAAAGCAGATTCTGCTTCTAAAAAATGTTTAACCAGCTTGCCATTATCTGGAGACAGACTGTTTGGTGAGCAATTGGCGGAAATCATTAAACAGTCCAAAGGTAAGGACTCCTCCTTACCCCAGCCCAGATCAAGCAAACCTCCACAGAGGAAGTGGCAGTCAAAGTTTCGGTCCTTTCGAGGCTCGGGCAAGCCCCAATTCTCCTCGTCCAAAGGGACTCAGAAAGAGCAAAGGAGCTCTGATTCCTGGCGGGCTCACTCACGCCCCAAGAAAGCAACCGGAGGTACCGCTTCCAAGGCGGCTGCCTCATGACTTTCGGCCGCCTCCCTCCGCATCCTCGGTCGGTGGCAGGCTCTCCCGCTTTTGCGACATTTCGCTGCCACAGGTCAAAGACCGGTGGGTAACAGACATTTTGTCTCACGGGTACAGGATAGAGTTCAGTTCTCGTCCTCCGCCTCGGTTCTTCAGAACTTCCCCACATCCCGACCGAGCAGATGCCCTTCTGCAGGCGGTGAATTCTCTAAGAGCAGAAGGAGTGGTGGTCCCTGTTCCTCTTCAGGAACGAGGTCAAGGTTTTTACTCCAATCTCTTTGTGGTGCCAAAAAAGGACGGCTCATTCCGTCCTGTTCTGGACCTAAAACTGCTCAACAAGCATGTGAACGCCAGGCGGTTCCGGATGGAATCCCTCCGCTCAGTCATTGCCTCAATGTCTCAAGGAGATTTCCTAGCATCAATAGACATCAAGGATGCTTATCTCCACGTGCCGATTGCTACAGAGCACCAACGCTTTCTACGCTTCGTGATAGGAGACGACCATCTTCAGTTCGTAGCTCTGCCATTTGGTCTGGCGACAGCCCCACGGGTGTTCACCAAGATCATGGCGGCAGTGGTAGCAGTCTTGCACTCTCAGGGACACTCTGTGATCCCTTACTTGGACGATCTACTGGTCAAGGCACCCTCTCAAGAGGCATGCCAACTCAGCTTGACTGTTGCACTGGAGACTCTCCAGACGTTCGGGTGGATCATCAACTTCTCAAAGTCAAATCTGTCACCGACCCAATCACTAACGTATCTTGGCATGGAGTTTCATACTCTCTCAGCGATAGTGAAGCTTCCGCTGGACAAGCAGCGGTCTCTACAGACTGGGGTGCAGGCTCTCCTTCAAAGTCAGTCGCACTCCTTAAGACGCCTCATGCACTTCCTCGGGAAGATGGTGGCGGCAATGGAGGCGGTTCCGTTTGCGCAGTTTCATCTGCGCCCACTTCAATGGGACATTCTCCGCCAATGGGACGGGAAGTCAACATCCCTGGACAGGAAAGTCTCCCTTTCCCAGACGGCCAAGGACTCTCTGCAGTGGTGGCTTCTTCTCACCTCATTATCACAGGGAAGATCCTTCCTACCACCGTCTTGGGCGGTGGTCACGACAGACGCGAGTCTGTCAGGGTGGGGAGCAGTTTTTCTTTGTCGCTCCATTGGGAGACCCAGACAATTGGGTGTATAGCTATTGCCTCTGGAGGCCACACAAAGTATTACACTTAAAAGTGTAAGGCCCCTCCCCTTCTGGCTATACACCCCCAGTGGGATCACTGGCTCACCAGTTTTGTGCTTTGTGCGAAGGAGGCAACACATCCACGCATAGCTCCACTTTTTAGTCAGCAGCAGCTGCTGACTATGTCGGATGGAAGAAAAGAGGACACATATAGTGTCCCCAGCATGCTCCCTTCTCACCCCACTGTGTCGGAGGTGTTTGTAAGGTTGAGGTACCCATTGCGGGTACGGCGGCAGGAGCCCACATGCTGATTCCTTCCCCATCCCTTTTTACAGGGCTCTGGGTGAAGTGGGATTTACCGGTCTCCAGGCACTGAGACCGTGCTCCATCTACAGCCCCTGGAGAAGATGCTGGATGGAGCGGAGTACATCAGGGACATGGCCCTGCTTCCTCAAGGTACTCTGTGTCCCCGTGCATTTGGCGCTCACACCGCAGCATGCTGGGTGTTGTAGTGCGCCAGGGGACATCAGCGCTGCGGCGCCTGTGCCATGGCCTCATTCAGCCTCGCTGAAGCAGGCTCATTTATGGGAACTGGTCGCGCCGGCCGCTGGGACTGCGGCGCGGCTGGCACTTGTAGTGCGCCGGGGACTTCAGCGCGGCCTGCGCTTTTACGGCGGCCGCGCTGATAACTAGAGTCCCCGGCTTTTGCGGCCTGTTTCCGTTCGTTCCCGCCCCCAGACCTGCCAGTCAGGAGAGGGGCGGGACGCTGGCCGCTTCCAGTAATCGGTCGCGCCGGCCGCTGGCAGCGGCGCGGCTTGCACTTGTGGTGCGCCGGGGACTTCAGCGCGGCCCGCGCTTTTACGGCGGCCGCGCTGATAACTAGAGTCCCCGGCTTTTGCGGCCTGCTTCCGTTCGTTCCCGCCCCCAGACCTGCCAGTCAGGAGAGGGGCGGGACGCTGGCCACTTTTATGACGGTCGCGCCGGCCGCTGTAACGGCGGCGCGGCTGGCACTTGTGGTGCGCCGGGGACTTCAGCGCGGCCCGCGCTTTTACGGCGGCCGCGCTGTTAACTCGAGTCCCCGGCTTCTGGGCCTAGTCTCCCTTCGTTACCGCCCACAGCCCTGACAGTCAGGGTAGGGGCGTGACGCTGCATAGAGCAGCGCTGAGAGCTGGAGTATGTTTTGCATACTCCACCCCTCTCACTGTGTGCACTGTGAATCCGGATTCCCGCACTTTCTCAGGCACGCCCACGGCTTCCTTCTCTACAAGGACGCTGGCAGCCATTAGTGCAGTTTCTGTACGATACAGAGACAAGTGTGGAAGACCCTGGCATTCTGATAGTCACACAATCGCTGTAACAGGCGTTAAGCAGCACCTGTGGTGCTAACCCCACTAGTGCAGAAGTGCACTTATAGATATGTTTGTACTATATACATTGCACTGTTTGGTCGCACGTTGTATATACCCTCCTGGATTAGGCGGAGGAGTTATCAGCATATTCTCTGTGTAAAACAAAAGTGCAGAACCACATGTTTTTCTATACAGCTGGTACAGCATGTACGGCTATACGGCCGGCAGGTCACATAGACTCCCATTATATGCACTAATGGCCAGGGGATGAGGACGGTGTCTGCAGTATTTACTGACAGTTTTTCTGAGACTATGGCTATGATACTAGAAGCCTAGCAGTCCGGACATGTCTCTCACAATATGGGCACTGTTGAATCACTGATCCATGGCCCCCCTCAGTGTGAATAACTAACAGGCATCCCAGAGTCACGGCTCTGCAAGGACGTCAGTCCCAGACAGCCTAAGTGGGCTCGCTATCAGCGGCCTCGGTTTCTCAGGGTCCTAACAGAAGGGCTCGCTGTGTAATGAGGCGGAAGTAGCGGCTCAGGATTCTGATCCTGAGACCGCTCTCAATCTGGATACACCTGATTGTGACGCCATAGTAAATAATCTTATAGCGTCCATCTATAGAATGTGGGTTATTTCTCACAGCTCCTCCAGTGGAGGAGTCAGCTTCACGTATTTTTCTGGACCACTCTGCCTTCAGAGAGGCAGTCCAGGAACACCACGCTTATCCAGATATGCGCTTCCCCAAACGGCTTAGGATACATGTTATCCCTGTCCCCTGACTTGGTCAAGGACTGGACCCAATGTCCCGAGCGGCATCCTCCAATCTCTAGGCTTGTAGCTAGATCCATAGTTGCAGTGGGAGATGGAACTGCAAAATCAAAGATGCTGCTGACAGACAGATGGATCTCTGGTCGAAAGCCATCTATGAGGCTGTCGGCGTTGGCTCCGGCATTCTCTCCCTTGGGGCACTCCAAGCTATTTCAGCTTGCCTTACACAGATTGATACGGTTACACGTACATCTGTGCCGCAGGTGGCATCCTTAACCTCTCAAATGTCTGCATTTGTTTCTTACGCGATTCAGGTTGTCCTGGACTCTGCGAACCGTGCGGCGGTAGCCTCCGCTACTCCGTGTTTTTAAGCAGAGCCTGGTCTACGCGTTAAGTGAATGGAAGGCAGATCTGCTTCCAAAAAAGGTTGCCTAACCAGTTGCCTTTTTCTGCTGACCGACTGTTTGGTGAGCGTTGGATGTAACCATTAAACAGTCCAGAGGTAAGGATTCATCCTTTCCTCAGCCCGGACACAACAAACCCCAACAGAGCAAAAGGCAGTCGGGGTTTTCGGCTTTTTCGAGGCTCGGGCAGGTCCCATTTTTCCTCGTCCAATGTGGACTCAAAAGGATTAGAGGAGCTAAGATTCTTAGCGGGCTCAGTCTCGCCCAAAAAAGCGACAGTCTGAAAACCCGCTTCCAAGGCGGCTTCCTCATGACTTGCGGCCTCGGTCGGTAGCAGGCTCTCCCGCCTTGGCGATATTTAGCTGCCATAGGTCAATGACACCTCCCGGCCGGGCCGCTGCTCTTCTGCAAACAGGGTGCACTCTATAGGCAGAAAGAGTGATGTCCCCCGTTCCTCTTCAGGAACAAGGTCACGGTTTACCCCAAATTCTTTGCGGTACCTATAACAACGGGCCGTTCCGTCCCGTTCTGGATCTAAAAATGCTCAGCAAGCTCGTGGACACCAGGCGGTTCCGGATGGAATCCCTCCGCCATGTCATCGCCTCAAGGTCCCAAGGATATTTCCTAGCATCGTTAGGCATCAAGGATGCTTATCCACACGTGCCGATTGATCCAGAGCACTAGCGTTTCTACGCTTCGTTATAGGAAACGAACACCTTCTGTTCGTAGCTCTACCTTCCGGCTAGGGACAGTCCAACTGGTCTTCGCCAAGGTCAGGGCAGCAGTAGTCACAGTCCTGCACTCTCAGGGTCACTCTGTGGTCCCGTATTTAGACGATCTACTTGTCAAGGCACTCTCTTAGGAAACATGCCAACTCTGCCCGAACGTTGCGCTGGAGACTCTCTAGAGTTTTGGGTGGATCATCAACTTTTTAAAGTCAGATCCGACCCCGACCCTATCGATAACATATCTAGGCATAGAGTTTCTTACTCTCTCAGCGATAGTGAAGCTGCCGCTAGACAAACAGCATTCCTACGGGCTGCAAGCTCTTCTTTAAGAACCAGTCGCACACATTGAGACGCCTCATGCACTTCCTACGTAAGATGGTAGCAATGGAGGCAGTTCCTTTCGCGCAGTTTTACTGCGTCCACTACAATGGGACATTCTCCGCCAATGGGTCAAGGAGTCGACGTCCCTCAACAGAGTCGTCGTTCTTTCTCAGGCGGCCAAGGAATCTCTACGGTGGTGGCTTCTTCTCACCTCTTGGTCAAAAAGAAGGTCCTTTCTATCCCCGTCCTGGGCGATAGTTACGACAGACGCGAGTCTATCAGGGTGGGGAGCAGTTTTTCTCCACTACAGCGCTCAGGGTACGTGGACTCAGCAAGAGTCCACTCTTCAGATCAATGTTCTTGACACAGAGCAGTGTATCTTGCCCTACAAACCTTCCAACAGCAATTGGAAAGCAAGCATATCCGACTTCAGTCGGACAGCTCCACAGCGGTGGCATACATCAACCACCAAGGAAGAACGCGCAACCGGCAAGCCTTCCAGGAAGTCCGGCAGGTTTGATGTGGGTGGATGACACGGCATCCACCATATCCACAATTCACATCCCAAGTGTGGAAACTAGGAAGCTGACTTTCTAAGCGCGGAGGTGTGGCCGAAAGAGTATGGTCTCCTCACCCGGACGGGTTTCAGGAGATCTGGCGCCGCTGACAGAGGCCGGACGTCGATCTAATGGCGTCACGGCACAACAACAATGTGCCAGCTTCATGGCACGGTTTCACAATCATCGAGCTCTGGCGGCAAACGCCTTAGTTCAGCATTGGTCGCAGTTCCAGCTCCCTTACGTGCCATCTCTGGCATTGTTGCCCAGAGTACTGCGCTAGATCAAGACCGACTGCGGCCGCGCCATCCTCGTCGCTACAAATTGGCCGAGGATGTTGTGGTACTCGGTTCTGTGGTGCCTCACGGTAGGCTAACCGGGGGCACTACCAGACCAATCAGACTGGCTGTCTCAAGGGCCATTCTTCCATTTGAATTCTACGGCTCTCAACCGGATGGTGTGGCATTGAGTCCTGGAACCTAGTGTCGTTAGGATTACCTCTGGACGTGGTTGCCACCATGAGACAGGCTAGCATACCAACGTCCGCCAAGATTGACCACAGGACGTGGAAGAGGTTCTTATCTCGGTGCTCGGCGCAGGGTGTTTCTCCCTGGCCGGTTGCATCGTCTATGTTCCTTCCTTCCTGCAATCTAGGTAGGAAAATGGGTTGTCGCTCAGTTCCCTTTAGGGACAAGTCTCAGCGCTATCTGTATTTTTTTCAGAAACGACGACTTCCTCAGGTACGCACGTTCCTACGGGGAGTTTGTCTTCTCAGCACTCCGTACAAGCGGCTGTTTGAGCCCTGAGATCTGAACAAGGTTCTAATTGCTCTCCAGATGCCGCCTTTCGAGCCTTTGAAGGATGTCTCCCTTCCCGTTTTTCACGGGAAGTGGCCTTCTACTAACGTTCTCGTCTCTTAGGAGAGTTTCCGAGCTAGCAACGCTCTTATACAAACTCTCTTCCTGGTCCTTCACCAGGACAGGGTAGTTCTGCGTCCGGTTCCGGAATTTCTCCCTAAGGTGGTATCCCATTTTCATATCAATCAGGATATCACCTCACCTTCTTTGTGTCCTCGTCCAGTCCATCAATTTCAGAAAGATTTGCATCTGTTGGTTCTGGTGAGAGCACTCAGGTTCTACTTCCCGCACGGCGCTCCTGCGCCACCCGGATGCACTCTTTGTCCTTGTCGCTGGTCGGCGTAAACAGTCGCAAGCTTCCAGATCCACCCTTGCTCGGGGGATCGAGGAACCAATTCTTGAAACCTACAGTTCTTCTGGGCTTCTGGTTCTCTCAAGGCCGAAGGCCCATTCTACCAGAGCCGTGGGTGCATCCTGGGCATTACGGCACCAGGCTACGGCTCAGCAGGTGTGTCAGGCACCCACCTGGTCGAGTCTACTTACTTTTACCAAGCATTATCAGATGCATACCTACGCTTCGGCAGACGCCAGCCTAGGTAGATAAGTCATTCAGGCGGCGGTTGGCCACCTGTAGGAGAGGGCCGTTTGACGGCCCTATCATGAGGTATTCTTTTACCCACCCAGGGATTGCTTTTGGACATCCCAATTGTCTGGGTCTCCCAATGGAGCGACAAAGAAGAAGGGAATTTTGTTTACTTACCGTAAATTCCTTTTCTTCTAGCTCCAATTGGGAGACCCAGCACCCGCCCTGTTTTCTCGGGGTTTTTCTGTTTTTTCGGGTACACATGTTGTTCATGTGGTATGGTTCAGTTCTCCGATGTTTCCTCGGATTGAATTGGTCTTTAAACCAGTTATTGGCTTTCCTCCTTCTTGCTTTGGCACTAAAACTGGTGAGCCAGTGATCCCACTGGGGGTGTATAGCCAGAAGGGGAGGGGCCTTACACTTTTAAGTGTAATACTTTGTGTGGCCTCCAGAGGCAATAGCTATACACCCAATTGTCTGGGTCTCCCAATTGGAGCTAGAAGAAAAGGAATTTACGGTAAGTAAACAAAATTCCCTTCTTCTCCACCACAGGGCTCAGGGTACGTGGACTCAGCAGGAGTCCACCCTTCAGATCAATGTTCTGGAAATCAGAGCAGTGTATCTTGCCCTACTAGCCTTCCAGCAGTGGCTGGAAGGAAGGCAGATCCGAATTCAGTCGGACAACTCCACAGCGGTGGCATACATCAACCACCAAGGGGGGACACGCAGTCGGCAAGCCTTCCAGGAAGTCCGGCGGATTCTGATGTGGGTGGAAGCCACGGCCTCCACCATATCCGCAGTTCACATCCCCGGCGTAGAAAACTGGGAAGCAGACTTCCTCAGTCGCCAGGGCATGGACGCAGGGGAATGGTCCCTTCACCCAGACATGTTTCAGGAAATCTGTCGCCGATGGGGAAGGCCGGACGTCGACCTAATGGCGTCCCGGCACAACAACAAGGTCCCAACCTTCATGGCACGGTCTCGCGATCAAAGAGCGCTGGCGGCAGACGCCCTAGTGCAAGATTGGTCGCAGTTCCGGCTCCCTTATGTGTTTCCACCTCTGGCACTCTTGCCCAGAGTGCTACGCAAGATCAGATCCGATTGCAGCCGCGTCATACTCGTCGCCCCAGACTGGCCGAGGAGGGCGTGGTATCCGGATCTGTGGCAGCTCACGGTCGACCAACCGTGGGCACTACCAGACCGGCCAGACTTACTGTCCCAAGGGCCGTTTTTCCATCGGAATTCTGCGGCCCTGAACCTGACTGTGTGGCCATTGAGTCCTGGATCCTAGCGTCTTCAGGATTATCCCAAGGGGTCGTTGCCACCATGAGACAGGCTAGGAAGCCCACGTCCGCTAAGATCTACCACAGAACGTGGAGGATATTCTTATCCTGGTGCTCTGCTCAGGGAGTGTCTCCCTGGCCATTTGCATTGCCTACCTTTCTTTCTTTCCTGCAATCTGGGTTAGAAAAAGGTTTGTCGCTCGGCTCCCTTAAAGGTCAGGTCTCGGCGCTATCCGTCTTTTTTCAGAGGCGTTTGGCACGCCTTCCTAAGGTGCGCACGTTCCTACAGGGGGTTTGCCATATCGTACCCCCGTACAAGCGGCCGTTAGATCCATGGGATCTGAACAGGGTACTAGTTGCCCTCCAGAAGCCGCCCTTCGAGCCTCTGAGGGAGGTTTCACTTTCTAGACTATCACAGAAAGTGGCTTTTCTGGTAGCGATCACATCTCTTCGGAGAGTGTCTGAGCTGGCAGCGCTGTCATCCAAGGCTCCCTTCCTGGTCTTCCACCAGGACAAGGTAGTGCTGCGCCCCATTCAGGAGTTTCTCCCGAAGGTGGTATCCTCTTTTCATCTTAATCAGGATATCTCTTTGCCTTCGTTTTGTCCTCATGCAGTTCATCAGTATGAGAAGAATTTACATTTGTTAGATCTGGTGAGAGCACTCAGAATCTACATTTCCCGCACGGCGCCCTTGCGCCGTTCGGATGCACTCTTCGTCCTTGTCGCTGGTAAGCGCAAAGGGTCGCAGGCTTCTAAGGCCACCCTGGCTCGATGGATCAAAGAACCAATTCTTGAAGCCTACCGTTCTGCTGGGCTTCCGGTTCCATCAGGGCTGAAGGCCCATTCTACCAGAGCCGTGGGTGCGTCCTGGGCATTGCGACACCAGGCTACGGCTCAACAGGTGTGCCAGGCAGCTACCTGGTCGAGTCTGCACACTTTCACCAAACATTATCAGGTGCATACCTATGCTTCGGCGGACGCCAGCCTAGGTAGAAGAGTCCTGCAGGCGGCAGTTGCCTCCCTATAGGGGAGGGCTGTCTTGCAGCTCTAACATGAGGTATTCTTTACCCACCCAGGGACAGCTTTTGGACGTCCCAATCGTCTGGGTCTCCCAATGGAGCGCCGAAGAAGAAGGGAATTTTGTTACTTACCGTAAATTCCTTTTCTTCTAGCTCCTATTGGGAGACCCAGCTCCCGCCCTGTTGTCCTTCGGGATTTTTGGTTTGTTTGCGGGTACACATGTTGTTTATGTTGAACGGTTTTCAGTTCTCCGATGTTACTCGGAGTGAATTTGTTTAAACCAGTTATTGGCTTTCCTCCTTCTTGCTTTTGCACTAAAACTGGTGAGCCAGTGATCCCACTGGGGGTGTATAGCCAGAAGGGGAGGGGCCTTACACTTTTTAGTGTAATTGCTTTGTGTGGCCTCCGGAGGCAGTAGCTATACACCCAATCGTCTGGGTCTCCCAATAGGAGCTAGAAGAAAAGGAATTTACGGTAAGTAACAAAATTCCCTTCTTTTTTCATTTTTTTTTTAAACTTCCCTGGTGGCATAAAGTGGAGGGGTCATTAACACGAAATTTAATGTAATGGGGTAGAGTAGGAAAGTAATAAATCTTTTTTGTGTTTCCTTGCAGTGTATTATACACACACGTCTGCTACATGCACATTTGCACTTAAACACACAGCTCTGCTACATAAACATTTGCACTGACATACACAGCTTTGCTATGTGAACAGTTACACGTACATACCCAGCTCTGTTACATGCACATTTACACTTACATACACCGACACACTATACATTACCACATTTTGTAGTGCCTGCTCAAGAGGCTGAAGGACGTTCTACTGAATTAACTGAAGGACCTTTCAGATCATGTGATCAATCACATGACCTGGAAGATCTTGAAATTACTTGTGTGAAGAAAGGTCCTTCAGCTGCTCGGCTCCTGCAGCCTCCGCTCAGCTCCTGGCAGCTTCCTCTCCTGCTCTGCACTAACCACATAGATCAGTGAAGATTATGAGGAGAGAGGGCAGCGCTCTCTGATCGGAGAGGACAAAGTATCTGCATTCTCCTCCATCACGGGAAGCTGCGTCTGGGCTATAAGACGCACACACTTTTTAGCAGGAGTTTTTCTTGAAAAAAAGCCAAAAAAATATGGTAAATCTTTTGCTAGGACCGCTAAGCAGCCTGCAGAAGCAGAAGGGTCACCCTCGGAGGTTGCTAGGCTGGCTCAGGAACTTATTTCCATCTGCAGTTGCAAAATGTGTTCATTGTGAATATTAACTGTGAAAAATATAGGAGTTTTACATGGGAATCTAGTCTTAAACGGAATCTGTCCGCAGGTTTTCGATATATATAATATGACAGCTGCGTGATGTAGGGACAGAGAACCTGTTTCCAGCTATGGATCACTTAATTTACTGGGTGCAGCAGTTGTGATACAGTCACATTTTTCTCTGCTGTGTACACTGTACATTGACAGCTGCTAATTGGGGGTGGGTGGGGATGGACTAGAAGGCACCAAGCCAATTGTTCTGTAATGATGATCTCCTGCTAATAAAATACTGATTGCATTGAAACGGCAAAACACAGCCAAATAAGTGACACGTTACTCTACTCGGGATCTCAGCCCCTTTTTCATGGTTCTCTCAATTTACATAGCAAAAACCTGCTGACAGATTCCCTTTTAAAACCGTTGTTTTGTGGATCTTAAAGCAGTTTTTTCCATTTTGTACATATCTAACGTGCAGTAAATGTAGGTGTGTGCTCACAAATGGGACCATCTTCTGTCTCCATAACAGGACTGGCGTTGTGCATTGCATTAAATCCATAGTTGGATGGATTTCCAATACAAATTAATGGAAATTCCAACCATCTATTAAATCTATCAGAGCCTTGTGCTCAAGATAAATGTAAGACACACATCTGTACATTTATGCCATAAACTGTAACTGCTCAAAAGTAGGAATCGCTCCACCACACGGTCAGTAGGAGACTTGGGAACTGAGCGCATACTTGATTTGTGACCTCTAGAACTGGACACGATGGAAGAACAATCAGAGAAGGAATCAACAGAACACTAGCGAGTACTATAACAAGTGGGCAGCAGTCCTATGCAAATCCTTGTAATAATTGGTTCCGCTAAAGCTTAAATTTTATATGATCTATGTTACTTTATCATTTTGGGATAACCCCTTTAAAATCAGAACTTTGGGCACTGTGAAAATGATCCTGGTAGTTTCTAACAAGAAAGTGTATTTATATATCATAAATACATTAGTACATGACGTATGCCACATTCTTATGTTCAGGGAATTCTTAATATTGCTCGTGGACAAGCTACGTAATGATCTCATAAGTCACACGGCTCCCATACAATGCAGCATGTCACCGAGGTCACACGTATGATGATTTGTATTGCAGTACATGATGCTACATATAAAATAATTTGACGTGTTTCTCTGTTGCAGTATGAGGTCAAAGCTCCTGTTCCCTCAATGTGTTTTAGAAATATCTGCAAGCATATGGCAAAAATGCATGAAGCTATTAACGATCTCCTACCTGAGGAACAAACACAGGTTGGTGTTTTATATTTTTTTTTATCCTATGAAACAAATACCCAAACTAGCCATATTAATAATTTACACTGGCAGTTCCATAGTAATGAAAAACCAGCAGTGTGGCAGAAAAGTCCAAATAAGAAAAAAAAATACAAAAAATATTTACTTTATTGAGACAAAGACAGTATTAAACACACACTCAGGTTAAAAATGAGACCGGTGTGGCAGCAAAATAAATAATAAGTGTAAAACAAAACTCATTCAGGGCACAATGTGGATATAGAACATCTGCTATCAACAGCAAAGTGCTCAATTGTATAGCAGGCAATCAAAGGTACATGCCCATCGTGATAGAAGCCTGGATAAATTGAATTCTGCCACCACCGGATCACAGACCCCAACGTACGTTTCGCATTAGATTTGTAAAGTTGCCACCGTGGTTGTGCCAAATACAAAAATTATTTTATTGAGACAACGACAGTGGTAAAAACACACTCAGGTTAAAAATGACACAGGTGTGGCAGCAAAATAAATAAGTGTAAAACAAAACTCCTGCAGGGCACAAGGTGGATATAGAAAATCTGCTATCAACAGCAAAGTGCTCAATTGTATAGCTGGTAGTCAAAAGTACATAACCATTGTGATAGAAGCCTACATAAATGGAATGCTGCCACCACCGGACCACATACCCCAACGTACGTTTCGTATTAGATTTGTAAAGTTTCCACCGTGGCCATCACTTCATTGAAATGTTGCTAAATTTTTATACAACGCGAGGTTGTGCAAAACTGGCATTTTGGGACAGGGACGCTACATGCCAAGGCAACCCTGTTAAGTTCATGACAAGCAGCGGAGTTCCTTACACCACGAATCTTACTCGAGTTCCTAACTGGAGTAAGATTTGTGGCAAGGCACACATATCTTGCCTGATTGATAAAGAGGCAAGTGCCTCTTAATGAATCAGGGGCCTCACACTCAACTTGACCCCTTCATCTTGATGACAGTGTTGTTTTGGGGTTTTTTTTGCGGTGGTTACATAAATGATTGGACTTGTAACACTGATATATAAAATAAAAACTGAGGAAATTTTTCCAATTACCAAACTAGAGGTCCTCGGGCGAATAGCATACAAAAACTGTTAATTGTCTAAACAATGGTGCTCTAAATGCAAGTTTCCAAGTTGTTCTGTGCATTACAGCTTTCTCACTTGGTATTCTCATTTTAAAAATTGCAGCAATCTTGTAAAAAATACAGTTTTGTTTGTGTTTTGTTTTCTAGGTTAGATGGGAATTTTTAATAAACAGTAAATTGTAACATCGATTATTTTTGCAGTCACTTTCCAACGAAACCCATATTTAAAGATTGTATTGAACCTTTAAAGATATAAGTAAAGATTCTCAGAATTGTGGAGAGGAATCAATGGGTTTACCACAATACAAATTTCATTGCTATCCGAATATATCAACAAATATGATGTGAACATGGCCTAAGATTCAGTGTTTTGCAACAATTAGGTTGCAAAGGTCTTGAGACAGCTCACTGGATTTACCCATCACAAAATGTTTCTTGTGTGGCACCTTGGTAATGAGACACCTTTTTATAAGCTATCAGTTGAACCAGCTGATATTATTTCTCATCCGTTTTTTCTAGTTTAACGGATACAGGATTTTTTTTTTTAATACCATATTTGTTATAGATTTTTTTTTAATACCATATTTGTTATAGATTTTTTTTTTTAATACCATATTTGTTATAGAATGATGACAGCACGACATATGAACAGAGCCTTATACAACAATTGATATTCCAATTTTTATGTTTACAGTTTTATAATGATGACTATTGGGTAATAGATCAAAGATTGTCTTGCTTGTTCCTCCGTTTCTTCCTCTGTTTCTTCCTCAGTTTCAACAGAGTACTGATATTTTAATGTCTTTTATGCAGAATCTGTTCCTTCGTATAAATACAAGCTGCAGGCGGCACTTAAAAAATCAACTGTGTCACCTAAATGTCACAAATGACGGCGGGCCACAGCATGGGTGAGTATTCCCTCTGTAAAGTCTGAGCCAAATGTTTACTAATATACACCAGTCTTAAAGGGAACCAAACATCAGGATTTTCATGTATAAGGTGCAGCCAGTGCAGTACTGGCACTATCAGGCACATTGTGTACATACCATTAGTGGGCAGCTCGTGTGTTTAGTCAGTGAAACCCAACTTTATAAAGTTTGAAAATTCGTGCACTTTTTGATTGACGTGTGCACCACTCTCCTAATGTCCAGGCGTGTTATGGACGTTTATCTCCGCCCCCCCCACCCGCCTGTTCCTCCCTCTTTCCTAATGTCCGCGCGTGGTCACAACAGGACTGCAGAACAGCTGATGAGAGGACGCGATTAGCTGAAGGTAACCGCGTCCTCTCATCAGCTGTTCTGCAGTCCTGTTGTGACCACGCGCGGTCACAACGGGATCTGAAGAAGCGAGGGCGCATGCGCCGCCCTCTCCTGTAAAATACTAAGTACAGCGTGCTTCAGAAACATGGTGCCGGAGATAAGCGCTATGCGCAGGTGCCAACTCCGGCGCCATGTTTCTGAAGAGCGAAATTTACATACGGCAAGTGAGAGGGAGAAACAGGCGGCAGGGGGCGGGGATACAAGTGCATAACACGCCTGGACATTAGGAGAGAGGTGCACACGTCAATCTAAAATTGCATGAATTTTCAAACTTTATAAAGTTGGATTTCACTGACTAAACACCCGAGCTGCCCACTAATGGTATGTACAGCCTGTGCCTGATAGTGCCAGTACTGCACTGGCTGCACCCTATACACGAAAATCCTGATGTTTGGTTCCCTTTAATGACATTATATACGCTAGTCTTAATGACAAGTGTAGAGTTTAAAAAAAAAAAACAACACACACAGGAAAAAATAGTTGCTTTGAATAAAGAGACCCCCACACTCCGTCATTCACCAGTGTATTAATAATTCTCAAAGTTCCAATTTAATCCATGGTGTACTTTCCCATGACACACATTGATTTCTATGGAGCTTCGTTCTGAGAGCTTTGTCAGAATGAGGTTCAACAGGTCACTGCCGGGTAAGAGGCACGAGTGAGAAATTCCGGGCTGCTGCTGACCGGCAGTGATCTATGGAGCTTCATCCTCAGTACAAAGCTCCATAGGATTCAAGGGGCGTCATGGAACATTACACCATTGGATTAGGTTGGAGCTTTGAGGATTCGCGGCCAGGAAGGGGGAGAATAGGGAATTGCCCGGGGCCCTTCCTGTGACCATAATATATGCATCAAGTGACTTGGTTTTAGCGTGCACTTTTGTGTTTTTGGATTACTAATAAAGTTTATCAATTTTATGGGGGGGGTTTCTGCTTGGTTTGGGTGATTAATACAAGCCCCCAGCTATCTGCTTTACCTTGGCTGGGTATTAAAAATAGAAGGGGGAACCCCACACTTTTTTTTTTATTATTATTATTTATTTAAATAATTTTAAAAAATGGCATGGGATCCCCTCTAATGTTGCTAACCAGCCAAGGTAAAGCAGACAGCTGTGGGTTGCAGCCCGCAGCTCTCTGCTTTACCTGTTCTGGTTATCAAAAATAAGGGGGACCTCATGTCTTTTTTTATTTATCCTCTATCCATATTTGCACAGCAATTGCTCTCATTTTGCTTTCTTTTGCATCCCCCTAGACCTTACTACGACTATGTTACAGCCATTGTACAGCACAAAATTTCAGGTCCCCATTGATTTATATGGGGTACGGGGTCAAGTCTGCATCCCGAACCAAACTTTTAACTAAATTTTAGCCTGGCTCACATCTACACAAGTGATTCAGGGTTCATATTGAAACTGAAATTCTCAGTTAGTCTCGATCCATCCAAAAATATCAGGGGGTAAATTGAGACCTGCAGATGTCTGCAGTTTGCACACCTGACTCTCACTGTATCCCATGATATTTTGTGTTGGGTTGTGACTACAGCAGTGTTAACTGCTTAAAATGATCCCTGGCTCACGTCTGTAGCTGCGATGGAGATTGAGATACAGTCTTCTAAAACCCTCCTCACGCTACATCCAATGTGCGGAGGAGAAGGGGACTGTGGAGGTGCTGCAGCAGCAGTGACAGGGGGGAGATGTTTTGTGACCTCTGGGGTGATCGCCTCCTGTCCGTTGCTGTAGGTATGTATGTATGGGTACATGTGTGTGTGTGTGTGTGTGTATATGTGTGTGTGTGTATGTATATATATATATATATATATATATATGTATATATATATATGTGTATATATATATATATATATATATATATATGTATATATCTATATATATAATTGCCTTATTCTGTCTGTCTGTCTGTCTATCTGTCTGTCTGTCATGCTCCAAAATTGTGTCCTTACGGTGACACAAAGCTGATTGGCCGCTGGGCTCGCCATGGCCCCGCCCCCCCACACGGATTGGCCGCTCGCCCAGGCTGCGCCCCCACACGGATTGGCCAGCCGCTCGCCCAGGCTCCGCCCCCCCCCACAGATTGGCCTCTCGCCCCGGCACCCTGCAGGCATTGGCAATTCGGCCACGCCCCGCCCCCCTCACGCAATGCACGCTAGCTCTGGCCCCGCCCCCTCCCTCCCCCCGCGCATTCCCCGAACTGACACGGCTGTCACGGAGGTGAGTACTGTACTCCCCCCCCGCGCGCATTCCCCGAACTGACACGGCAGTCACGGAGGTGAGTACTGTACTCCCCCCCCCCCCCACCCCCGGCCCCCGCTCGCACGGGAGTGGTGTGGATACGTTGGTAACCATGCTCGCATGGTTACAAGCGCATCAAGGTCCTGCTGCGGCGGAAGATCCACACACACACACATAACAGCACACACACAAACATACACACACATCAGATCACACTCACTCTCACACACACCTCACACACACCTCACACACACCTCACACACACATCACATCCACACACTCACAGCATCCGGCGATATCGCTTGCTTCTCGGCCTCGATACTGTGCTGTTGTGACCTTCCAGGACCTGACGGAGGATCACATGGCCAGAGGCATGTGGTATCTCCGGATGTTGTGAGTGTGAGCGCGTATGTGCGATATCGTCAGTGTCTGTGTGTGTGAGTGGATGCGATCGGGTGTGTGTGAGTGGATGCGATCGGGTGTGTGTGAGTGGATGCGATTGGGTGTGTGTGAGTGGATGCGATTGGGTGTGTGTGAGTGGATGCGATTGGGTGTGTGTGAGTGGATGCGATTGGGTGTGTGTGAGTGGATGCGATCGGGTGTGTGTGAGTGGATGCGATCGGGTGTGTGTGAGTGGATGCGATCGGGTGTGTGAGCGTCGGCAGAGGAGCACGGCGTGCTGGAGGAGGGTGGGAGCAGAGAGGCTGATCATGGGGAAGGCTGGGAGGGGGAGGCTGATGCTGGGGGAGACTGGGAGGGGAAGGCTGATGCTGAAGGAGGCTGGGAGGGGGAGGCTGGGAGGAAGGAGGCTGGGAGGAGAGAGGCTGATCCTGGGGAAGGCTGGGAAGGGGAGGCTGATGCTGAGGGAGGCTGGAAGGAGAGAGGCTGATGCTGGGGGAGGCTGAAAGGAGAGAGGCTGAGGCTGGGAGGAGAGAGGCTGATGCTGGGGAAGGCTGATGCTGAGGGAGGCTGGGAGGGGAAAGCTGATGCTGGGGAAGGCTGGGAGGACGGAGGCTGGGAGGAGAGAGGCTGATCCTGGGGAAGGCTGGGAGAGGGAGGCTGATGCTGGGGGAGGCTGGAAGGAGAGAGGCTGATGCTGGGGGAGGCTGGAAGAAGAGAGACTGATGCTGGGGGAGGCTGATGCTGGGGGAGGCTGGGAGGAGAGAGGCTGATGCTGGGGAAGGCTGGGAGGAGAGAGGCTGATGCTGGGGACAGAGAGGAGAGGCTGATGCTGGGAGGAGAGAGGCTGATGCTGGGATGAGAGAGGCTGATGCTGGGAGGAGAGAGGCTGATGCTGGGGGAGGCTGGGAGGGGGAGGCTGATGCTGGGGGAGGCTGGGACGAGGGAGGCTGATGCTGGTGGAGGCTGATGCTTGGGGAGGCTGATGCTGGGGGAGGCTGGAAGGAGAGAGGCTGATGCTGGTGGAGGCTGATGCTTGGGGAGGCTGATGCTGGGGGAGACTGATGCTGGGGGAGACTGGGAGGGGAAGGCTGATGCTGAGGGAGGCTGGGAGGGGGAGGCTGGGAGGAGAGAGGCTGATCCTGGGGAAGGCTGGGAACGGGAGGCTGATGCTGAGGGAGGCTGGAAGGAGAGAGGCTGATGCTGGGGGAGGCTGGAAGGAGAGAGGCTGATGCTGGGGGAGGCTGATGCTTGGGGAGGCTGATGCTGGGGGAGACTGGGAGCGGAAGGCTGATGCTGAGGGAGGCTTGGAGGGGGAGGCTGGGAGGAGAGAGGCTGATCCTGGGGAAGGCTGGGAAGGGGAGGCTGATGCTGAGGGAGGCTGGAAGGAGAGAGGCTGATGCTGGGGGAGGCTGGAAGGAGAGAGGCTGAGGCTGGGAGGAGAGAGGCTGATGCTGGGGAAGGCTGATGCTGAGGGAGGCTGGGAGGGGAAAGCTGATGCTGGGGAAGGCTGGGAGGACGGAGGCTGGGAGGAGAGAGGCTGATCCTGGGGAAGGCTGGGAGAGGGAGGCTGATGCTGGAGGAGGCTGGAAGGAGAGAGGCTGATGCTGGCGGAGGCTGATGCTGGGGGAGGCTGGAAGGAGAGAGGCTGATGCTGGTGGAGGCTGATGCTTGGGGAGGTTGGGAGAGGGAGGCTGATACTGAGGGAGGCTGGGAGGAGGGAGGCTGGGAGAGGTAGGCTGAGAGAAGAGAGGCTGATGCTGGGGGAGGCTGATGCTGGGGGAGGCTGGGAGAGGGAGGCTGATGCTGGGGGAGGGTGGGAGGAGGGAGGCTGGGAGGAGAGAGGCTGATGCTGGGGAAGGCTGGGAGGAGAGAGGCTGATGCTGTCGACAGAGAGGAGAGGCTGATGCTGGGAGGAGAGAGGCTGATGCTAGGATGAGAGAGGCTGATGCTGGGAGGAGAGAGGCTGATGCTGGGAGGAGAGAGGCTGATGCTGGGGGCAGAGAAGCTGATGCTGGGGGCAGAGAGGCTGATGCTGGTGCAGCATGGGGGATGGAGCACGATGGGGGGGTGCGCAGCATCGGGGATGGAGCATGATGGGGGGGTGCGCAGCATCGGGGATGGAGCACGATGGGGAGTGCGGAGTATGGCGGATGGAGCACGTTTGGGAGTGCGCAGTATGGCGGATGGAGCACGTTTGGGAGTGCGCAGCATGGCGGATGGAGCACGTTTGGGAGTGCGCAGCATGGGAGATGGAGCACGATGGGGGGTGCGCAGCATAGGGGATGGAGCACGATGGGGAGTGCGCTGCATGGTGGATGGAGCACGATGGGGAGTGCGCTGCATGGGGAATGGAGCACGTTTGGGAGTGCGCACTTCCCCCCAACACACACACACACACACACACACACACGCGCGCGCACTGCACAACACACCACACACAACACACACACACACTGGGAACCACAAACAACTGCCCTACACAGACACCCACACACACAGACAACACTGCACACACCCAACACCCAACACACAAACACCGCGGCACACACAAATATACGCACATACCGCACAACACACACATTGCACAAAACATACCTCCCCCCAAAACACACCACACACACACAAACCGCGCAACACACACACAACGCTACAGACACACAGCGCTCCACAAACAACGCAACACACGCAACACACATACAACACCGCTCTCACCCCCCATCACACCCAGACAACACCCAGAACATGTACAGCCCCTACACAAACACTTGGTAACTACACACAACAACATCTATATATATATATATATATATATATATATATATATATATATATATATATATATATATATATAAAACAAAAATCATACATGAACTACACAATACGTAAATTCTAGAATACCCGATGCGTAGAATCGGGCCACCTTCTAGTATATATATATATATATATATATATATATATATATATATATATATATGTATATATACAGTTAGGTCCAGAAATATTTGGACAGTGACACAATTTTCGCGAGTTGGGCTCTGCATGCCACCACATTGGATTTGAAATGAAACCTCTACAACAGAATTCAAGTGCAGATTGTAACGTTTAATTTGAAGGTTTGAACAAAAATATCTGATAGAAATTGTAGGAATTGTACACATTTCTTTACAAACACTCCACATTTTAGGAGGTCAAAAGTAATTGGACAAATAAACCAAACCCAAACAAAATATTTTAATTTTCAATATTTTGTTGTGAATCCTTTGGAGGCAATCACTGCCTTAAGTCTGGAACCCATTGGCATCACCAAACGCTGGGTTTCCTCCTTAATGCTTTGCCAGGCCTTTACAGCCGCAGCCTTCAGGTCTTGCTTGTTTGTGGGTCTTTCCGTCTTAAGTCTGGATTTGAGCAAGTGAAATGCATGCTCAATTGGGTTAAGATCTGGTGATTGACTTGCCCATTGCAGAATGTTCCACTTTTTTGCACTCATGAACTCCTGTGTAGCTTTGGCTGTATGCTTGGGGTCATTGTCCATCTGTACTATGAAGCGCCGTCCGATCAACTTTGCGGCATTTGGCTGAATCTGGGCTGAAAGTATATCCCGGTACACTTCAGAATTCATCCGGCTACTCTTGTCTGCTGTTATGTCATCAATAAACACAAGTGACCCAGTGCCATTGAAAGCCATGCATGCCCATGCCATCACGTTGCCTCCACCATGTTTTACAGAGGATGTGGTGTGCCTTGGATCATGTGCCGTTCCCTTTCTTCTCCAAACTTTTTTCTTCCCATCATTCTGGTACAGGTTGATCTTGGTCTCATCTGTCCATAGAATACTTTTCCAGAACTGAGCTGTCTTCATGAGGTGTTTTTCAGCAAATTTAACTCTGGCCTGTCTATTTTTGGAATTGATGAATGGTTTGCATCTAGATGTGAACCCTTTGTATTTACTTTCATGGAGTCTTCTCTTTACTGTTGACTTAGAGACAGATACACCTACTTCACTGAGAGTGTTCTGGACTTCAGTTGATGTTGTGAACGGGTTCTTCTTCACCAAAGAAAGTATGCGGCGATCATCCACCACTGTTGTCATCCGTGGACGCCCAGGCCTTTTTGAGTTCCCAAGCTCACCAGTCAATTCCTTTTTTCTCAGAATGTACCCGACTGTTGATTTTGCTACTCCAAGCATGTCTGCTATCTCTCTGATGGATTTTTTCTTTTTTTTCAGCCTCAGGATGTTCTGCTTCACCTCAATTGAGAGTTCCTTAGACCGCATGTTGTCTGGTCACAGCAACAGCTTCCAAATGCAAAACCACACACCTGTAATCAACCCCAGACCTTTTAACTACTTCATTGAATACAGGTTAACGAGGGAGACGCCTTCAGAGTTAATTGCAGCCCTTAGATTCCCTTGTCCAATTACTTTTGGTCCCTTGAAAAAGAGGAGGCTATGCATTACAGAGCTATGATTCCTAAACCCTTTCTCCGATTTGGATGTGAAAACTCTCATATTGCAGCTGGGAGTGTGCACTTTCAGCCCATATTATATATATAATTGTATTTCTGAACATGTTTTTGTAAACAGCTAAAATAACAAAACTTGTGTCACTGTCCAAATATTTCTGGCCCTGACTGTATATATATATATATATATATATATATACCGTATTTTTCGCTATAAGACGCACTTTTGTTCCCCCAAATTTTGGGGGAAAGTAGGGGGTGCGTCTTATAATCCGAATATACGGGAGGGGGGGTGTATATATATATATATATATATATATATATATATATATATATATATATATATATATATATATATATATATACAGAGTCCAGTGGAGGTGCGGGCAGCTCTGGAGCGGTGCTGGGGACTGCTTGGGGCTGGGAGCGGCAGCGTTTGATCTCCTGCTCCCGCTCATATAATATGCACAGCCGCTGTCCATCAGAAGCGTGGTGCTGAAACTGCATCACGCTGATGGGCTGGGGGAGCTGTGCATATTATCTGCCTGTGCTTACCTTTGATTGCACAGGATCCCCCCTCCCCCTGTGTTAGATATGGCCTCCTGTGCTGCCCATAGTAAAATAATAAACTCTTTACTCACCTCCTCCAGCATCTGCCTGGTCTCCCTCCTGCTGGCTGTGATTAGGCATGCAGAGATATCTCTCTCTGCTGTCCTGATCACATGACCTCCACTAGAACTAGGAAGTAGGAAGTGCAGGAGACAGGAGGAGCTCAACCCCGAGGAGGGACACACGAGACAGGACTGTGCTGCAGAAGGTAAAGAGTTTATTATACTTAAAGCAGCAACATGGGGGCGATATGTAACAGAGGGTGATGTGTGCCTGCCACAGTGGCCCTGTCTGCCTGCCACAGTGGCCCCGTCTGCCTGCCACAGTGGCCCCGTCTTCCTGCCACAGTGGCCCCGTCTGCCTGCCACAGTGGGCCCGTCTGCCTGCCACAGTGGGCCCGTCTGCCTGCCACAGTGGCCCTGTCTGCCTGCCACAGTGGCCCTGTCTGCCTGCCACAGTGGCCCTGTCTGCCTGCCACAGTGGCCCTGTCTGCCTGCCACAGTGGCCCTGTCTGCCTGCCACAGTGGCCCTGTCTGCCTGCCACAGTGGCCCTGTCTGCCTGCCACAGTGGCCCTGTCTGCCTGCCACAGTGGCCCTGTCTGCCTGCCACAGTGTGGGCCTGTCTGCCTGCCACAGTGTGGGCCTGTCTGCCTGCCACAGTGTGGGCCTGTCTGCCTGCCACAGTGTGGGCCTGTCTGCCTGCCACAGTGTGGGCCTGTCTGCCTGCCACAGTGTGGGCCTGTCTGCCTGCCACAGTGTGGGCCTGTCTGCCTGCCACAGTGTGGGCCTGTCTGCCTGCCACAGTGTGGGCCTGTCTGCCTGCCACAGTGTGGGCCTGTCTGCCTGCCACAGTGTGGGCCTGTCTGCCTGCCACAGTGTGGGCCTGTCTGCCTGCCACAGTGTGGGCCTGTCTGCCTGCCACAGTGTGGGCCTGTCTGCCTGCCACAGTGTGGGCCTGTCTGCCTGCCACAGTGTGGGCCTGTCTGCCTGCCACAGTGTGGGCCTGTCTGCCTGCCACAGTGTGGGCCTGTCTGCCTGCCACAGTGTGGGCCTGTCTGCCTGCCACAGTGTGGGCCTGTCTGCCTGCCACAGTGTGGGCCTGTCTGCCTGCCACAGTGTGGGCCTGTCTGCCTGCCACAGTGTGGGCCTGTCTGCCTGCCACAGTGTGGGCCTGTCTGCCTGCCACAGTGTGGGCCTGTCTGCCTGCCACAGTGTGGGCCTGTCTGCCTGCCACAGTGTGGGCCTGTCTGCCTGCCACAGTGTGGGCCTGTCTGCCTGCCACAGTGTGGGCCTGTCTGCCTGCCACAGTGTGGGCCTGTCTGCCTGCCACAGTGTGGGCCTGTCTGCCTGCCACAGTGTGGGCCTGTCTGCCTGCCACAGTGTGGCCCTGTCTGCCTGCCACAGTGTGGCCCTGTCTGCCTGCCACAGTGTGGCCCTGTCTGCCTGCCACAGTGGCCCTGTCTGCCTGCCATAGAGGATGTGTGCCAGCCATAGGGGAAATGTGGCATCACTGGGGGAGGTGTTCAACATAAGGTGGCCATATCCAGATTAAGGGGGCTAATTTTAGGATGAGGGGGCTATGAGGGACATATACCCTATATTATTTGTTAGACGGATACTGGCATTATAAGACGGACCCCATTTATTAAAAAATTCTCTATTCCTGCACCAAATTTGGGGGTGCGTCTTATAATCAGGTGCGTCTTATGAAGCGAAAAATACGGTGTGTGTGTGTATGTATATATATATATATATATATATATATATATATATATATATATATATATATATAATTATATCATATTATATAACAAATCACATAAAGGTATAAATTTAAAGCCTGACATAAAATTGCTTTTTGTTCTCAGAATGGTGGCAGCAGATATCGCCTTCTACACTGGAAATGTCCAAGCTCTGAAGGGTCTTAAAGAATTAGACCTAAATATGAGTGAAATTTGGGAGCAGAAAAGGTGATGTGTAACCAAAGCAGAGAAAAATAAGACACTGATCTCCCAAGACACTTACATGTGTACGTCTTCAAGTGTTATACACAAGACCTTAATGTTAAATTCCAAAGTGCAAGTCGGGGGCTGGAAGATGCCGGTATCTGGATCCAGCCTGGCTGTCAGGGATTACCCTTCACTACTCCTTTCAATGAAGATCTGAAGAACTCTTCACAGGAGAACGTTGGTTTTTTTTTTCTTTTTTATTGGAAGCAGCCTCAGGTTTTTGTTTTTTTTGGGACCAAATCCAAACAAGTGCATGGCTGTAACACAGCTCCTCTTATGTCCGATCCCTTGCATTATTAAGAAACAGGATCCACTTTCTGCAAAAGACTTTTAAAGACTCCTCTAATGTATATTAATAGTTCAGATTCCTTGTCGCAAATGCAGAACACTATGAATTGAAGGAACGGTCACTGTAAATTGTGATTTCTTTATTTATAACGGCATTGGTTGTGTATATAGAAAACTGGAAACTGGATGAAATAAGCTTTAAAGGTATAAGACTGTCGGGAAATTACGGGAGCGGGTTAAAGTCCTTTGTTCTGTCCTTGAACAGGATACAGGGTTTCCTATTTCAGAGCCCTTATTACATGCCCTCGAAGCACAAAGGAGTAACTGATCCATGGTGCACAGGGCAGGCTTCTCTGTGCCAGACTCATCATGCTCAGGCCATAGGTGGTTCTCCGGAGGAATGATGGGGGTGTGGTGGCCTAAGAGCTGAGGAGCCACAGGTTGCCAGATCTTCTCTACGTCTTGCACTGCTCCAGTAGAATAACTCTGTAATAACGGTGCTTTGATTAGCTGAAGACCTTTGGATTGCTTGGGGACAATGCGATAAATTGCTGGTATTTTCAATCAGTATTTTTGTAAAATGTTTTTTTTTTTTTTGTTTTTTTTTTAAATTAAGGTCTTTTTGCTCGTCTCTTATTTGGTGAGGGGCAAAAGTATTTATTTGCAGAATCTGCTATTGATGTGGATATTTTCTGATTGCATTTTTAAGTAAATTTCAATCAATTAATAATGTTGCTTGGTTTTTTCTTTTTCTCGAGAC